>NC_079198.1:17410485-17675485 GCF_029499605.1 Hyla sarda | reverse complement strand
GGTCCTAAAAAAGTAACATGGAGCCGCCCTCACCTGGTGTCCAAAGGAGCAGCTAACCCTGGTACAGGTAAAGAGTACAGAACATGTAATACCTCCCTGTACTGTAGGGGGCGCTACCAGACACCAGTCAGTGCATACACTTCAGGTGTTTTACCAGTGAATGCCCATTCTGATTGGTCAGATCTTCCGGCGATTGACACGTTTTACAGATCTGGACCGTCCATAGTATTGTATGGCGAGTATGTCTTCAAGTTACAATGATCCAACACAAATTCCTCCAATATAGGTAGAGTTAGAAAGGCGCTTGAAACCAAGGTAAAAGGTAAAACTTCTACTTTATTCCCACAATGCAACGCGTTTCGCGGAGGTTCCGCTTCATCATGCGTTCGGACCCCCCGCGATCAAACACTTATCCCCTATCTTGAGGATAGGGGATAAGTGTTTGTAACGCTGCAGCTGTCCTTTAATCCACCACTGGGCTCCATAACTGGGTGACGGCCCCAGCACTATAAACCTATGTAAACAGGCAGGGCATGCCGTAACAAACTTTGCAAGACGTCATTTCTAGCAATCTATAGTATCTCCCAGATGCCCGTTCATGTGCCAAATCACTATGCAAATGTGGCCTGGAACATTCTGTGGGAGTATCCTGCCGAAAATAAAACCTAGGCTAGTAATGTAATAACGAAATTGTAACTATGCCAAACCTAGGCTAGTAAGGTAACAATGAAATTGTTTGCTACGCTGAGACACTACATAACACGTTGTTATGGGAGGGGGAGGTAAAAAATATAAAAATAACATTTCTGCAAAAAAAAAAAAGCTCCACCCTTCATCACAGGCCGTGTGTGGTATGGCAGTGATCGGTCACAGTCCAGAAACCCAGACTCTGCTAAAAGTTTAAAAAAAAAATTTAAACAGGTATTCCAGGGGAAAAAGACATTTTGGCACCAGAAAGTTAAACAGATTTGTAAATTACTTCTATTAAAAAATCTTAATCCTTCCAATAATTATCAGCTGCTGATGTTGAGTTGTTTTTTTCTGTGTGGCAACAGTGCTCTCTGCTGACATCTCTGCTTGTCTCGGGAACTGCACAGAGTAGAAGAGGTTTGCTATGGGGATTTGCTTCTACTCTGGACAGTTCCCGAGACACGTGTCATCAGAGAGAACTTAGACAGAAAAGAACAACTCAACTTCAGCAGCTCATAAGTACTGAAAGGATTAAGATTTTTTAATAGAAGAAAATTACAAATCTGTTTAACTTTCTAGAGCACAAAAAAATGCACATTTTCCTGGATAATTCCTTTAACATTCTTCACCTTAGCCTAATGATTCCTTTTCACAGATTTCTTTTCACTTAAAAGGTTTAGTAAAATGCATCCCCTATCCAAAGGATAAGGGATAAGTGTCAGATCGTGGGGGGTCCGACCGCTGGGACCCCCCACGATATCATGCACGGTGGTCCGGCTCTCCTTGTGCACCGAGCGGTTGTCAGCACGTGCCCTCTATGCATCTCTATGGAAGAGCCAAAGCCATGTATTAGTGGATCTGCTCCCCTATAGAGAGGCATGAAGGGGGCATGTTGATCACGTGCAGTGGTCGACGTAGCTCCACCCATATGGAGAAGCCAGGGCGGCGGTCAGGAGATGAAGGCGGGTCTTAGCAGTCGGACCCCTTTGATCTGACGCCTATCTTAGGCTGAGTTCACACCACGTTTTTTGCAATACAGTTCCTGTATAAGGTTTTTGATGAAAAACGGATTCCTCAAAACCGGACTAAACTGCATCAAAACGTGTGTACAAATTTTAATCTGTATACGGTTTAAAAAATTATGTCCGGTCGCATCCGTTGTTTTAAGAAAAAATTGTATACGTTTTTAACTTTTCACTCCATTATAAATAAAGTTTCACTTGTTTGATTGAAATTCCAAGGAAAAATAACTGCAAGGTCAAAAACCGTATCGTGCAGACCGGATGGAACCGTACGCACATACGGTTTTCTTCGGTTCCCATTGACTCCCATGTTAAAATTAACGTATACAGTTTCAATACGGTTTTTCACCTGGACCAAAAACAGTGTTAGTTTTGGGTACGGGAAAAATGAACAAAACCGAACAAGATGCAAAAAACGGGTGCAACCGGACACATCTTTTGGCGTACGGTTTTCAACAGAGAGTCAATGCAAACGTATACGAGAACTGTATAGCAAAATCGTGGTGTGAACCCGGCCTTAGGCTGCATTCACACCATGTTTTTGTAATGCAGTTCCTGTATCAGGTTTTTGATGAAAAACGGATTCCTCAAAACCGGACTAAACTGTATCAAAACGTGTGTACAAATTGTAACTGTGTACGGCTTGAAAAATGATGTCCAGTTGCATCCGTTTTCCAAGAAAAAAAGTATAGGTTTTTAACTTTTATCTTTCATGAATAAATTGATTGAAATTCCAATTAAAAAAAAACTGTGCAAAGTCAAAAACCGTATGGTGAAAACCAGATGGAACCGTACGCACATACGTTTCTGTACGGTTCCCATAGACCACCATAAAAAAAAAAAAAACTTCTACGGTTTCTATCAGTTTTTTCACTCGGACATAAAACCGTAGTAGACTACGGTTTTGGGTACAGGAAACAAAACAGATTAACGTATTGCAAACCGTATGTATAGACCTGTCATTGAAAACCGTATGCCAACCGTAGCATCCACTTGTGTACGTTTTGCATCATTTACGGTTTTATTTTTTTTTTTCCCGTACACAAAACCGTAGTCTACTACAGTTTTATGTCCAAGTGAAAAACCAGATACAACCCATATAGTTTTATTTTTTAAATGGTGGTCTATGGGAACCGTACCGAACCGTATGTGCGTACGGTTCCATTGGGTTTGCAGCATACGGTTTTGCAGTTTGCACATGCGCAGTGCACGCCAAAAGTTCTTCCTACAAACAGACGAACTTTATTTAATTAAGGACAAACATAAAACCGTATCCGTTTTTTCCCCCAAAAACGTATTAAACCGTATGCAACCGGACATTCCTTTTCAAACTGTACAGTGGTATATACAGTTGTACGGGGTTGTATACGGTTCGTTCCGGTTTTGAGACGGGTTTTTTTTTTTTTTTTACCTAAAACCTGATACGGGAACCGTATTGCAAAAACTAAATGTGAATGCAGCCTAAACCGTAAATGTGCAAATCGTACACAAGCGGATGCTATGCTTGGCACACGTTTTTTAATGACATATGTTTTTTTTTTGTGTATAAACCATACTGTTCCATATGGTTTGTACACTAAAAACAACCGTATACGGGAACCGTATTGCAAAAACGTGGTGTAAATGCAGCCTTAGGGTACGTTCACAGGGGCGATTTTTTTTTGCGGGTTTCCCGCTGCTTATTTGAAAGTTGTCGGGCTCTTCTCGGCTGTCCGCAGCCTGATTTTCCGAGGCAGAAATTTACGCAGCGGAAAATCCGCCGCAAGCCCCATTGAAGTCAGTAGGGACTGCAGCGGATTTTCCGCAGCGTAAATTCCGTTGCGGAAAATCTGCTGCGGACAGCCGAGAAGAGCCCGCCCACTTTCAAATACGCAAGGGAAACCCCCCCCCAAAAAAAATCTTCCCATGTGAACGTACCCTTAGGGGGATTCATCTTCCCAAACAGGACTACGTCTTTAATGAGAAGCTGCCCTTACAAACAGTAGCCACCAGATGGCGATGCAGCTCACAATACTACCGGGGCCAGCAATGAATGTTTTATGGCATTGAGGAGGTTTTTTGCGTATGATCCGGCAGAGCGATGAATTACGAGATGGAGATTTAGTGGCCGTAAATATTTATGGGCAGAAATCTTACAATAAATGTCAACAGCTGTCGGTATTTACGGGAAAAGGCAATAAAGCGACAAAAGGCGCAATGCGGAATATTACAAATAGCGACCTGCTGGAAATAACAGGGTGTCTGGTGCAATAGGGGATGATGGGTTCCCCCTCATAAAGCTATTTAAAGGTATTATCCAGGAAAAAAAAACCATATATATATATATATATATATATATCTTATCTGGCTCCAGAAAGTTAAACAGATTTGTAAATTACTTCTATTAAAAAGTCTTAATCCTTTCAGTACTTTTGAGCTTCTGAAGTTAAGGTTGTTCTTTTCTGTCTAAGTGCTCTCTGATGACACCTGTCTTGGGAAACGCCCAGTTTAGAAGCAAATCTCCATAGTAAATCTCTTCTAAACTGGGCGGTTCCCGAGACACGTGTCATCAGAGAGCACTTAGACAGAAAAGAACAACTCAACTTCAGAAGCTCATAAGTACTGAAAGGATTAAGATTTTTTAATAGAAGTAATTTACAAATCTGTTTAACTTTCTGGAGCTAGTTGATATATTAAAAAAAGTTTTTTCCTGGAATACCCCTTTAAAGGGGTACTCCTGTGGAATTATTTTTTTTTTTAAATCAACTGATGCCAGAAAGTAAAACATATTTGTAAGTGACTTCTATTAAAAAATCTTAATCCTTCCAGTACTTTTTAGGGGCTATATACTACAGAAAAAATGCTTTTCTTTGATGTCACGACCACAGTGCTCTCTGCTGACCTCTGCTGTCCATTTTTGGAACTGTCCAGAGCAGGAGAAAATCCCCATAGCAAACATATGCTGCTCTGGACAGTTCCTAAAATAGACAGCAGAGGTCAGCAGAGAGCACTGTGGTCGTGACATCACAGAAAAGCCTTTCCTGTGTAGCATATGGCCCCTAAAAAGTACTGGAAGGATTAAGATTTTTTTTTATAGAAGTCATTTACAAATCTGTTTAAACTTTCTGGCACCAGTTGATTTAAAAAAAAAAAAAAAGTTTTCCACAGGAGTACCCCTTTAAATTAGTGTTTTCCAGCCAGGGAGCCTCCAGCTGTTGCAAAACTACAACTCCCAGCATGCCCGGACAGCCGAAGGCTGTCCGGGCATGCTGGGAGTTGTAGTTTTGCTACAGCTGGAGGCACCCTGGTTGGAAAACACTGGCCCAAGGCAATGTGCAGGTACTTTCAGGTGAATATTGCAATACCAGACATGGCCTGTGATGATGGGTGGCGCTGTTTCTGCAGGAAAAAAAGAAAAAAGAAGAAAATTCTTATTTTCCACCCCCTCCCTTCCATAATAGGCAACGACATATATTTATGTAGAAATATCCGTTTATTTTATTGCGCCGTAATCGTTTTATGGTCCAGTACATGTCCGTCACTTATTTTCACTGTGGGGTTGGGTTTTATTACCAGTCCATAAGGAAGTGGCATATGCTACCAATTCCCATAAACAGATGTGGGTGACCCCCGCACCCCGTATCACCGCCGCTTCCCCCCCCCCCCCCCCCCCCCCATATATCCAGTTATTATTTTCACCCCTGTTATTCTGGATATTCCTAATTCACATGCATTATAGCATTAACCCTTTCAGAATTCTATTCCTATTTTACCGTCATTCTACTGGGAGCCAAGAGGAAGGAAAACAGAACTTTATAGGATAGAGAATAAACATCACGGGGGCGGAGAGGCGTCATTTTCGGCCCCATGGTTATACTGCGGCCGTGTATAAATAAATATATATATATATATATATATATATATATATATATATATATATATATAAAAAGGTATCAAAGATTACAACAATACAAGTCAATAGAGAATTTCCATTGACGTATGTGGAAACAAGGACTTTACACCTAGTGCCATGATGCCACCTGGTTCCCCACCAGGTGGCATCATTCCCACCGAACGTTGCAAAACTACAACTCCCAGCATGCCTAGACAGCTTTTGACTGCTCTTTACTGTATATGATCCAAACCCACAACTGCTCCGGAACATCTTTTATTACTTTATTCTTTTCTTACTTTGGTGTTAAACTTTTTTTTTTCTTCTTCAATCAACTGGTGCCAGAAAGTTAAACAGATTTGTAAATGACTTCTATTAAAAAAAAAAAAAAATCTTAATCCTTCCTGTACTTATTAGCTGCTGAATACTACAGAGGAAATTCTTTTCTTTTTGGAACACAGAGCTCTCTGCTGACATCACGACCACAGTGCTCTCTGCTGACATCTCTGTCCATTTTAAGAACTGTCCAGAGGAGGAGAAAGTCCCCATAGCAAACCTATGCTGCTCTGCACAGTTCCTAAAATGGACAGAGGTGTCAGCAGAGAGCACTGTGCTCGTGATGTCAGCAGAGAGCTCTGTGTTCCAAAAAGAAAAGAATTTCCTCGGTAGTATTCAGCAGCTAATAAGTACTGGAAGGATTAAGATTTTTTTAATTGAAGTAATTTACAAATCTGTAAAAATTTTCTGGCACCAGTTGATAAAAAAAAAAAAAAAAAAAGTTTTCCACCGGAGTACCCCTTTAAAAAGAGAAGTGCCTCAGGGGACAAAGACTGACCAATTGGTGTGCAGCCCCCACTTTTATACAGTACTTCTATAGTGACTCCAGCCACCCGTGACATTTGTGACAGGCCTACTTCTGAACGTGTGGGACTACAAGTGCCAGCAGACCCTGCTCTACCACGTTGTCCTCTTATGGGTCATCGCATTATTTTCCAAAAGATTAACAATAACATTAATGGATTACTGTAGCTAAAATGTACTTATCTCCTATCCACAGGATAAAGGATACGTAGCTGATCGCAGGGGGGGGGGGGGGGGGGTCCCTGCAGTCAGACCCCCTGCAATCTCCAGAACGGGATCTAGCATTAAGTGAGGAGCATGTGCTGTCAGTAGATTGATACATTGATTTCTATGGGAGCTTAAAGGGGTACTCCGGTGGAAAACTTTATTTTTTTATTTTTTTTTTTTTAAGTCAACTGGTGCCAGAAAGTTAAACAGATTTAATCCCCATAGCAAACATATGCTGCCCGGGACAATTCCTAAAATGGACAGAGATGTCAGCAGAGAGCTCTGTGTTCCAAGAAGAAAATAATTTCCTCTGTAGTATTCAGCAGCTAATAAGTGCTGGAAGTATTAAAAAAAAATTTTTTAATAGAAGTAATTTACAAATCTGTTTAACTTTCTGGCACCAGTTGATTTAAAAAAAAAATAAAATAAAAAAAAAAGTTTTCCACCAGAGTACTCCTTTAAAAGAGACCAGAGTCCAGCAATCGGCAATCATCTGCGCTCCCATAAAAATGCGTAGAGCGCGAGCTGTCTACCGGTAGATGACACGCGCTCCTCAATGAACGAGACAGTGTTTACGGAGATCGTGGGGGGGGGGGGGGGGGGGGGCCTGTGGATAGGGTATAAGTTAATTTTGGTTGCAGTACCCCTTTAACCCCTTAACGACGCAGGACGTATATTTACCGATCGCGGCGATGTGCGGTATTAACCCTTTAGAAGCGGCGGTCAAAGCTGACCGCCGCTTCTAAAGTGAAACTGAAAGTATCCCGGCTGCTCAGTCGGGCTGTTCGGGACCGCCGCGGTGAAATCGCGGCGTCCCGAACAGCTGATCGTACACCGGGAGGGCCCTTACCTGCCTCCTCGGTGTTCGATCGACGAATGACTGCTCCGTGCCTGAGATCCAGGCAGGAGCAGTCAAGCGCCGATAATGCTGATCACAGGCGTGTTAATACATGCCAGTGATCAGCATAGGAGATCAGTGTGTGCAGTGTTATAGGTCCCTATGGGATAACAATGATCAGTATAAGAGATCAGTGTGTGCAGTGTTATAGGTCCCTATGGGATAATAATGATCAGTATAAGTGATCAGTGTGTGCAGTGTTATAGGTCCCTATGGGATAATAATGATCAGCATAGGAGATCAGTGTGTGCAGTATTATAGGTCCCTATGGGACCTATAACACTGCAAAAAAATGTAAAAAAAAGTGTTAATAAAGGTCATTTAACCCCTTCCCTAATAAAAGTTTGAATCACCCCCCTTTTCCCATAAAAAAAATAAAACAGTGTAAAAAAATAAATAAACATATGTGGTATCGCCGCGTGCGTAAATGTCCGAACTATAAAAATATATCATTAATTAAGCCGTACGGTCAATGGCGTACGCGCAAAAAAATTCCAAAATCCAAAAAAGCGTATTTTGGTCACTTTTTATACCATTAAAAAAATGAATAAAAAGTGATCAAAAAGTCCGATCAAAACAAAAATCATACCGATAAAAACTTCAGATCACGGTGCAAAAAATGAGTCCCCATACCGCCCTGTATGTGGAAAAATAAAAAAAAGTTATAGGGGTCAGAAGATGACATTTTTAAACGTATAAATTTTCCTGCATATAGTTATGATTTTTTCCAGAAGTGCGACAAAATCAAACCTATATAAGTAGGGGATCATTTTAACCGTATGGACCTACAGAATAATGATAAGGTGTAATTTTAACGAAATATGCACTGCGTAGAAACGGAAGCCCCCAAAAGTTACAAAATGGCGTTTTTTTTTTCGATTTTGTCGCACAATGATTTTTTTTTCCGTTTCGCCGTGCATTTTTGGGTAAAATGACTGATGTCACTGCAAAGTAGAATTGGCGACGCAAAAAATAAGCCATAATATGGATTTTTAGGTGGAAAATTGAAAGGGTTATGATTTTTAAAAGGTGAGGAGGAAAAAACGAAAGTGCAAAAACGGAAAAATCCTGAGTCCTTAAGGGGTTAATACTACAGATAGGAGAAGTAAATGAAATGGATTATCTCGTGACAATGGCGGCTCTTGGGGTGGGTTATATCAGGCCAGTTCTTGAACTTGATGCGTTGCGAGCAGGAAGACTTGGCAAGATTAGAATCGGGGGAATTTTGGAAAGAGCCAAATTATGATGTCTAGAAGACTGGGTCAGGGCATCTCCAGAACAAGTCTTGTGAGAGGGTTTTTCGGTAGGCTCCCAGTTTTTAGGTTGGTGGTTTTAAAGGGGTATTCCGGCTTTGATCGCAGGGGTCCCGCCGATGGGATCTTGGTGCAGCCCCGGCATTCTGTGCCGAACGCTGCCTCCGAGACGGGGACGTGATGTCACAGCCACACCCCCAGTCACGTCACGCCCCTCCATTCATGTCTATGGGAGGGGGCGTGACGACCGTCACGCCCCCTCCCATAGACACGAATGGAGGGGCGTGGCGTGACGTCACTTTGTATAAAGTGATGTATAAAGCCGGAATACCCCTTTAATGCTATGGCTGGTGCGTGAAACGTTCCCATCTTTATTTACACAATAACAAGGAACAGAGCGTATCAAGGAAGGAATCCCATAGGAAGCTTTATCGTTACGTGAGAAAATATGACACTATTTAGGCCGCGCCCCCTGGCCACGCCCCCTCGCCACATCACAAATGTGTCTAAACAAGCTTTTTCCACTATTAATCCATTAAACCCAACGACCACAACCATTCTATGACAATGTACCGTAATAACATGGCCGCCCGGTAACGATCCCCGTCACAGTAAACCCATTGTGACACCAACCTCAGAAACCACAACGAGGGAAGAGTCCCCCCCACCCCCCGAGCCTTATGTGTAGAGAACGGGGACAAATAATAATCATCACATTACTGCTCTCAAAAGCTATAAAACAACAATAGGTATATTTTGGGTCGCTATGGACAATAAGCTGCAATACCGGGCGCGGCCACCGATAATATTGGTGCTGTTCCTAGAACGCAGATCTTATTATACATAATACTTTTCTACATCCTGCACATTAGAGAACAGGAGGGTTGTGCACGGAAGTGAGGTGGACCCTCAGCAAAGATTAAAGTGGGTGCCCCGTATGGTGCTGGTTAATAAAAGCATACTCATAACCATAAAAGAACTGAATACACGTTTGCCCCCATATTCTTCATGTGCACCTGGGGAAACGGGACCCTGCACAGGTACTAACCATTAAAAGGAAAACTTTGGTACTTATTAGCGGCTGTACGCTACAGAGGAAAAATTCTTTGCTTTTTGAATTTCTTTTTTGTCTTGTCCACAGTGCTCTCTGCTGACACCTGATGCCCGTATCAGGAACTGTGCAGAGCAGGAGAAAATCCTCATAGCAAACCTATGCTGCTCTGGACAGTCCCTGACACGGACAGAGGTGTCAGCAGAGAGCTCTGTGGACAAGACAAAAAAAAAAAAAAAAAAAAAGCACTTCCTCTGTAGCATACAGCTGCTAATAAGTACTGGAAGGATAATTTTTTTTTTTTTTATAGAAGTCATATACAAATCTGTTTAACTTTCTGGTACCAGTGGATTTAAAAAAAAAAAAAGTTTTCCACCGGAAAAAAAAATAATGCAACGTCTGTCAACAGAAAATGACAGTGGTCCCTCGAGTTACAATATTAATTGGTTCCAGGACGACCATTGTATGTTGAATCCATCGTATGTTGAGACCAGAACTCTATGGAAACCTGGTTATTGGTTCTGAAGCCACAAAAATGTCATCCAAAAATAGGAAAAAAGTGAGGATTAAAGAAAAATAAGTAGATAACTAATATAAATAAAGCAAATCCTTACATATAAAAGTAAGAAAGATCTGCCGGGAGCTGTAATCACTGTCTGTGTCAGTGTTTCCCAACCAGGGTGCCTCCAGCTGTTGCAAAACTACAACTCCCAGCATGCCCGGACAGCCTTTGTCTGTCCGGGCATGCTGGGAGTTGTAGTTTTGCAACAGCTGGCGGCGCCCTGGTTGGGAAACACTGGTCTATGTAGAGGACAGGAGCTTCTTCAGGGTCCTATACAGTACACGCAATTTCCTAAAAAAGTAAAAATGGAGCCGCCTTTACCAGACAGCCAGTCAGTGCATGCGATTCAGTACTACAGTGCACGTGCTAATACAGGGGTTTTACCAGTGAATGCCCATTCTGATTGGTCGGTTCTTCCAGCCATTGACACATTTCGCAGATCTGGACTGTCTGTACATTGTATGTTGAGTCTGGTTTGAAGTTACAATGGTCCAGAAAGACCATTGTATGTTGAGGCCATTGTAAGTTGAGGGATCACTGTATTCTATTTTAATTTTTTAATTCCAAAAAAACTAAATGGTGTTCCGGGGTGGATATTCCCTTCAAGGGAGAGATTTTATTGGCATGTACCATCTTGTTTGTTTTGTGACTTCATCACGTTGCGATGCAATTAGCTTCTCCGGTGACATGAATGGTTTTTGTGTTTGTTAGGTTCCTGGAACTATTTAAAGTCAATAAGGCAAAAGGGTTTAACAGCGTATTAAATGGACATTGTAAAAGGCGCATAAAATAAAAGGGATAGAAACTGGAAGAAAGAAAAACAAAAAAAAAAAAGACGTGGTAAGGTAAGGGAGAGACAATTAAAAAGGGAAAAACAGGGAGGTAGCCAAGAAAATGTTAAAAGATAAGACTCCTGTGAAAATCACATAAAATACAAAGCTCAAGAGAGGAAAACTAAGCCAAAAATATTTATTATTATACAAAGTGAAAAAGAAAGTTAAAGGGGTTATCCAGGAAAAACTTTTTTTTAATATATATATATCTCAACTGGCTCCAGAAAGTTAAACAGATATGTAAATTACTTCTATTAAAAAAATCTTAATCCTTTCAGTACTTATGAGCTTCTGAAGTTAAGGTTGTTCTTTTCTGTCTAAGTGCTCTCTGATTACACCTGTCTCGGGAACCGCCCAGTTTAGAAGAGGTTTGCTATGGGGATTTGCTTCTAAACTGGGCGGTTCCCGAGACACGTGTCATCAGAGAGCACTTAGGCAGAAAAGAAGAACCTTAACTTCAGAAGCTCCAAAGTACTGAAAGGATTAAGATTTTTTTTAATAGAAGTCATTTACAAATCTGTTTAACTTTCTGGAGCCAGTTGATATATATATATATATCTAAAAAAAAAAGTTTTTTTCTGGATAATTCCTTTAAAGTTAGGGAAAAGGAATAGAAAAACAGCAAATTTCTTCCAAAAACAGCACCACCCCTGTCCTCAGGTTGTGTGTGGCATTACAACTTTGCTCTTTTTACTTTAATAAAACTGAGCTGCAATACCACACACAACCTGAGGACAGGGGTGGTGCTGTTTTTGGAGGAAATCAAATAAATTTTTTATTTTATTTAACCACATCTCTTATCAAACAGAGGACACGGAAATAACAGGTGACCTGCGGAATTGTGGAATGTCAAAAAAATAAAAAACGGGTCTTGCTAGGCGTTTCTCCCAAATGTGGAAATGTGTATTAAAGGGGTATTCTGCCCCTAGACATCTTATCCCCCTATCCAAAGGATAGGGCATAAGATGTCTGATCGCGGGGGTCCCGCCGCTGGGTACCCCCGCGGTCTCCCTGTTGCACCTGGTGAACGTGACGTCATGGTCGTGCCCCCTCAATGCAAGTCTATGGGAGGGGGCGTGACGGCCGTCACGCCCCCTCCCATAGACTTGCATTGAGCGGGCACGACCATGACGTCACGTTCCTCCGCCCTGCATCGCTAGTCTTCCGGCACGGAGCAAAGTTTGCTCCATGCACCGGATGTCTGGGGGGGCAGAAGCAGAGATGGGGGGGGACGGGGACGACCCACTGGCGAGACCCCCGCGATCAGACATCTTATCCTCTATCCTTTGGATTGTTACTGCCATTAAAATTAACTTTTGTCATATGGCACTTGTGAAAAGTGAAGATTGGTCGTCAGTCCTGAGACCCCCTATAAATGTTAAGCCTAGCCGGGTGAAGTGTGCGGTTAATGACAATGTAATTTCCTGACGAGGATTATTTTCTGCTTCATGAAAGGACATGTCAATGGGGCTGTAGGGCCAGGTTCACACTACAGAAGATTGGGTACGGCACACAACTGGGGGAGGGGCAATGCTGGCCACAAAAATGGGAGCCGGAGACCAAGTGTTTTTACTCTCTGCCTCCCACTCCACTGGCTCTCGCACTGCCGGCCCGTCACTGTACAGGGCAGGAGGATGGCCTGGCCCACCGGGCAAATGCCCAGTGTGCCCGATGGCCAGTCCAGCCGTTTTTAGGGGGCCCCTCCCATGCTGGGCTCCTGTTCAGCTGAATCGGCTGCACAGGTGATATGTCCGCCCCTGGTGTGCACTGTGCTGTGGAATCCTATTGTCAGTAACGGGACACCGAGTGGCATAATTCCACAAGGATCTATATCAAATTACTTGCATGCCGGGGGTTTTTGAATGGAGGAGAAGAGGAAATTCAGTGAGGAAATGTTACTGCGTGAACTCAGCCTTAAAAGAATAATTAGACGTTACGGTCATTAAATGGATTAGGGAATCCTGACACTTTTTTTTTTTTTTTTTACAGTTTCTTGATACTCCCTCCTGTTCCTGAGATATGAGGGTTTATAGTTTGTCTGACAATTCAGGGAATCAGTCAGGCGGGTGGGAACTTCATTTTAATATTGGGAGTGGCTATCAGGTAATGGGACGACCATTGTAAGTTGAAACCATTGTATGTTGAGATCAGAACTCTATGGAAACCTGGTAATTGGTTCTGAAGCCACCAAAATGTCATCCAAAAATAGGAAAAAAGTGAGGATTAAAGAAAAATAAAGTAGATAACTAATATAGATAAAGCAAATCCTTACATATAAAAGTAAGAAAGATCTGCTGGGAGCTGTAAATCACTGTCTATGTCAGTGTTTCCCAACCAGGGTGCCTCCAGCTGTTGCAAAACTACAACTCCCAGCATGCCCGGACAGCCAAAGGCTGTCCGGGCATGCTGGGAGATGTAGTTTTGCAACAGCTGGGGGCACCCTGCTTGGGAAACACTGGTCTATGTAGAGGACAGGAGCTTCTTCAGGGTCCTGTACAGTACATGCAATGTCCTAAAAAAAAGTAACATGGAATCGCCCTTACCTGGTGTCCAAAGTAGCAGGTAACCCTGGTACAGGTAAAGAGTACAGAACATGTAATACCTCTCTGTATTGTAGGGGGCGCTACCAGACACCAGGCAGTGCATACGCTTCAGTAATACAGGTGTTTTACCAGTGAATGTCCATTCTGATTGGTCAGATCTTCCATCCATTGACACGTTGCACAGATCTGGACTGTCTGTACATTGTATGTTGAGTCTGGTTTCAACTTACAATGGTCCAGAAAAGACCATTGTATGTTGAAACGATTGTATGTTGAGGCCATTGTAAGTCGAGGGATCACTGTCTATGTCTAATACACCCACCCTGACTGTATAATCCCACCCATCACCTGACATTCACTCCTTTTATTCAAATTAAGCCCCACCCATCTGACTGATTCCCTGAATTTTCAGAAACTATAAACCCCCATATCTCAGGAACAGGAGGGTGTATCAAGGAACTACAAAGAGGTGTGTGATCAGGGCTTCCTGGGCCACTTTTGCCTCACAAATAAATTTTTTTTTATGGTTTTACCGTTGATTTTGTACCGTAAAAATGAGTTACATTACATCATTACAAATTACAATTGGGGGTGCAAAAAACAAACCATTATATGGGTCTGTAGGTGTAAAATTGAAGGGCAAGGAGAAGGCTATTAGAAGGCGAGGACGAAAAAACAAAAAGTGCCGTTCTAGGTGTTTTCCAGTGAGAATTGATTGATGATCTATCCTGAGGATTAGCCATCATTATTTGATCATTTGTGTACATCCCGACTCCTGCAAATACATAGCGGACGAATGAGATCTATGAAAGCACAGCACAACCTCTGCACAATGTACAGAGGCGAGGCTTTTGGCCCCATACACTGTGTGCGCATCTGGTCGTCAAAATCCAACAATCCAATCCATCCTGCCAGGGAGAGTCGGGAGGCCTCCATACACATTAGGTGGTCCGCATTGCGTTGCCTTTGCCTCTTCTTCAACTTTCTGTACTTAGAGGGGGGAGATTTATCACAACCTATGTAGAGGAAGAGTGTTGGAGTTGCCCATATCAACCAATCAGATCGCTTCTTTCATTTCTCACAGGCCTTTTCAAAAATTAAAGAAGCGATCTGATTGGTTGCTATGGGCAACTCAGCATCTTATCCTCTACACAGGTCTATACTCCAGGGAGTATAGATTCACAGTACTCACTATGGAAGATGAGATATCAAGTAAAATTTGGATAAATGGTTTTAGTAGATTAGAGCTGGTTAGGAATCGGATAAGGGTAATGTTCACACACTGCAGATTTGTTTGAAGATTTTGCTAATTCACTGCAATAGGTAAGTCCAAATCTGCAGCAGATCTGAAGGAATCCACTGTGTGTATGTGTGAGAATACCTTAAAGGAGATATGTCACACTGAAAAACATATCCCCTATCCGCAGGGAACCAGCCAGGGAACCAGTTTGGGGTCCCTGGTTGCCCCGAATTAGCTGTCATTTTAACAACCGTTCCCCTTTCTCACCCTGGGCGTCTGTGTAGTTCATATCCATGCTTCACCAGAACAGGAGACGTTTCTTCTTACTGATTTTTCGGTCTGTCTGAGAAGGGGGGTTAGGAGCAGGTATAACCTGTAGGCCAAAATGACATGGTGTAAAGTCTGGCTCTGGCCAAACACGAATCTAGTTGGGCTGAAGCTGCTTGGAGCTCTCCTGTGTCATCTGGGTGTTGTTCTAAGCTCTGCTATCCTGATCCCCGTATCCCTGATCCCCTGCCTATATAAGCTAGGAGCAGTGATCAGTTCATTGTCTGTGAAAGGTTATACCTTAGCTGACACCTCCTGATACTGGATACCTGCTTGTATATTGATATTTGGCTTTTCCCTTGACTCTTCTTTTGCTCCACGTTCCTGTACTCCGCCATCTCCTGGTACCAACCTTGGCTGGACGGACATTGATTTGACTGTGTGTGTGCCTTTGTGTATCTCTGTTGCTTTGTGTGCCTACAGCTGTTTCCTGACTCCTCCTGTTTTTGTATTTTATTATTTTGACAACACTGCCCCGATACTCCGCAAGGGGGGGGGTTCATCGTGGTTGTTGATCCATCACTTAGGGTGGATAGGCAATAGAGGACAGTGGCTGTGGGCGAGTTAGGGCTTCACTGTTCCCTGACTATATTTGACACAATGGCTGTCCGCTTGAGACATCCCCTCTGATGAGCCATGCATCTATAGCACATTGGCAGCAAATGATTACGATACTTTTTTGACTCCTGGGTGTAAACAAGAATGTTTCAACGAATTTACAGAAAACAGATTTGGAAAACAGTAAGGAATAAAAACGTAAAATAGAAAGTTGAAAACCTCAGTATGCAACTATGCTTTACTGAAGACTAGAAACCCAATTAAAGGAGTTCTTGCTTCCCAAAGAAAACAACTACAGCTCAACGTTCATATCTTAACAAGCTCTGGTTAAGTGAAAGGTGAGCTATGATTTTTTGTGTGAGCTCCCTGCAGGAGAAAGTGGGCGTTCCCCAGCAGGCGTGACGTCACTGAAGTCTGTGAGAACTGTGCCTCGCCATGCCCTATGGGTACAACTGGGAGGACTGGTGTTTGGACCACCAAGGATCAAGCATTGATAACCAAGGATAGGAGAACATCTACCCCAAATAATGCACGAGTTAGGACGGGTTCAAACCATGTTTTTGCAATACAGTTCCCGTATACATTTTTAATTTGAAAACCGTACGGAACCATATTGACTCTCCATTGAAAACCGTATGCCAAACGATGCATCCGGTTGTTTTCATTTTGCTTCCTGTACGGTTTCCATCAGTCTTTTTTCCCATACCCAAAATCGTAACCTACCACAATTTTTGGTACGGGTGAAAAATCGTGTTAAAATGTATACTTTTTTTTTTTTTTTAACATGGGAGTCAATGGAAACCGTACAGAACCGTATGTGCGTACGGTTCCATCCGGTTTTCACCATACGGTTTTTGACTTTGCACAGTTTTTTTTCTTGGAATTTCAATTAAACAAGTGAAACTTTATTCATAATGGAGTGAAAAGTTAAAAACATACATTTTTTTTTTCTTAACAAACGGATGCAACCGGACATCATTTTTCAAAGCGTATACGGATTCAAATTTGTACACACGTTTTGATACAGTTTAGTCAGGTTTTGAGGAATCCTTGAGGAGTGTTGCCCCGGCACTCAGCAGGGAGGGTTTGTCATTGTGGTTGTTGATCCGTCACTTAGGGCAGATAGGCAATAGGTAGGGACAGTGGCTGTGGGCGAGTTAGGGCTTCACTGTTCCCAGACTATATGTGACACATGGGCTGTCCGCTTGACATATCCCTCTGATGAGCCATGCATCTATAGTACATGAGCAGCAAATGATTAAGATGCTTTTTTGGCTCCTGGGTGTAAACAAGAATGTTTCAACTCATTGACAGAAAACACATTTGGAAAACAGTAAGGAATAAAAACGTAAATTAGAAAGTTGCAATCCTCAGTATGCAAATATGGAGCTTACTGAAGACTAGCAACCCAATTAAAAGGAGTTATTACCAGTAAGAGAACCAAAACAGAAACCAAAATCTGAGGGAAGTGGAGCACATCTGTATTTTCAGAGTTGTATGCAGTTGTCCATTCCAGTGTATAAGAACCACAAAATAGCTGGAGGTTTCAGTTCCATGAGGTCAACAGAATCTTACAAGAGAGAAGAGGAGATGATCTTCACCAGGAACTTAAGTACATGGCTATAGAGGACATCCTCATGGTTCTTATAGACTGGAAAAACCATTATTACCAGTAAGAGAATACTTTCCAGTTTACATTCATTCCTGACCCATCAATCATATTGGCCATGATATTAGGTATGATGGTCACAACCTTTATTCAGTGTTCCTCAATGGGGCAAAATAATGTCAACTACTGTTCACTGTTATCATCAAGGTAATGTACGTCCAGTCCATAACCCACCTTTATCCCAATAATCCAATCTAGAATGTCTCAGACTTCTTCAAAATAGGAACATAGGGGGAGATTTATCAAAACCTGTCCAGAGGAAAAGTTGCTGAGTTGCCCATAGCAACCAATCAGATCACTTCTTTCATTTTTCAGAGGCCTTCAGTATAACCCTCTGGATGGTCGGAAGTAGCTTGTGTAGAACTGCAGGATGAGAAAACGATCCTCTTGGCGCTCTCCCGGAGGTGTGTGTCACAAACCGAGTTGAACAATAGGATTAATAAATAACTAAAAAGTGTTGTTTAATAAAAGCGCTGTGGACTACGTGTTTCAAGGGGGTAGGACCCCCCTCTTCGTCAGGTCCTCCGATTAGTACAGCATCCAGAGTATCATGTGATGTCCCAGTACAGGACATGGTCCTGCACTACACTTAGGCCCTGTCAGGTTGAGTCCCTCGGTGACCTGGGGCTCTCATGTAGTGTCTCCCCTACTGTTATTATAGTGTTATTTAATGTAATAGGATTATAGTCAGTGTGCCAATGTATAGTCAGTATATTGGACCTTTAAAGTACTCCAGTAAATGTCACATGTTATGTTTATGTTATCACGTTACCCAGAGGGCACCAGGTAAACACATGACCCGCAGCTTGACCAATGGGCTTTGGCTCAGCCCCCCTCTATATAAGGGGGCGGCCATTACAATTCTCTCTCTTGTACCATCATCACTTTACTGAGACCAGCAAACACCAGAGATCTCAGTGCTAGTGTCCAGTACCTGGAAGGCCTCAAATCTACAGTCATTGCAGTAAGTCAGGTCTATGTCTGCTGTCACTACTACCTATAGTCAAGTCCAGCCTAAAATCAAGATTCTAAAGTCTATCACAAGTCTTAATTGGTCCCAGCAAGCTGCGAGGTCCTTCTGGGTTCTTGGCCACCTCTCTGGGATTCTGGCCGAGCTGTGAACATAACACCTATCCGACCTCAGTAAAGCCTCCATTAAACCATAACTTGGCTGTGGACTCTCCATTCACTGCCTAGCTATTGGAATAGAGGAGATACCGTTTGGGGGGTTTCGGTACCCAAAAACCACTCTGGCGTCACGAACATTAGAGGTTAACAACACCTTGCCCCGGGGGTTAATACCATCTTGCCCCCTCCACCTACAACGCTACACCCGGTGGTCCCGCCATACACCATGGGTCACCACAGTTGTAACGAATGAAGAGTGTAATTCCAGTACATCTCTTTTCTAACTAGCACCTCAAATCTGTTGGTAACCGATGGAGAGAAGTGCTCTACTGGTAAAATAAAGATCGTATTTACTTCTCCATTATGAGAGTGCGTGATGTGTCGGGAGAGACCATGATGTAGAAAACCTTTTTTGATATTACTCCAATGCTGATTTAAATGCTGGTGTAGTTGCTGGGTCGTTCGTCCGACATATTGTTTGCCACATTTACAGTTTATTAGATAGAAGATGTACGTGGATTGGCAAGTCAAATTGGATTTAATAGTATGACTTTCTCCAGTGTGTGTGCTCTTAAAGGGGTACTCCGCTGGAAAACTTTTTCTTTTAAGTCAGCCGGTGCCAGAAAGCTAAACAAACAGATTTGTAAATTACTTCTATTAAAAAATCCCAATCCTTCCAGTACTTATCAGCTGCAGTATAATACACAGGAAGTTTTTTTCTTTTTAAATTTCCTTTCTGTCTGACCTCAGTGCTCTCTGCTGACACCTCTATCCATGTCAGGAACTGTCCAGAGCAGGAGAAAATCCCCATAGTAAACCTCTCCTGTTCGGGACAGTTCCTGACATGGACAGAGGTGTCAACAGAGAGCACTGTAGTCAGACAGAAAGGAAATTCAAAAGGAAAAGAACTTCCTGTGTATTATACCGCAGCTGATAAGTACTGGAAGGATTGGGATTTTTCAATAGAAGTGATTTATAAATCTGTTTAACTTTCTGGCACCGGTTGATTTAAAAGTTTTTTTTCCAGTCGAGTACCCCTTTAAAGCTAGTGCTCTGGTGTTCAGTTGAAGCACAGCATAAACATCTTGATTAAAGGGGTATTCCAGGCAAAAACTTTTTTTTATATATATATCAACTGGCTCCGGAAAGTTAAACAGATTTGTAAATTACTTCCATTAAAAAATCTTAATCCTTCCAATAGTTATTTGCTTCTGAAGTTTTCTGTCTAACTGCTCAATGATGATGTCACGTCCCGGGAGCTGTGCATGATGGGAGAATATACCCATAGGAACTGCACAGCTCCTGGGACGCGAGTCATCAGAAAGCAGTTAGACAGAAAACAACAACTCAAGTTCAGAAGCTAATAACTATTGGAAGGATTAAGATTTTCTAATGGAAGTAATTTACAAATCTGTTTAACTTTCCGGAGCCAGTTGATATATATATATATAAAAAAGTTTCTGCCTGGAATACCCCTTTAAGTAGTCCACGGTGCTTTTATTAAACAACACTTTTTATGTATTTATTAATCCTATTGTCCGACTCTGTTTGTGACTGACGTCTCCGGGAGAGCGCCAAGAGGATCGTTTTCTCATCCTGCTTTTTGCAGTTTTAGGGTACGTTCACACGTGCGGATTTACAGCGTATTTCACGCTGCAGATCCGCCGTTGAAGGACCTCTGTATGGTGCCCTTAACTGTGCCAGCAATATGCCGCTCCGAGCAGACACACTGCGATGTGCGAGTCGCCGCGCATGCGCGGTGTACTCGCGCACACATCGTGGCCGCTCCCCCTGCTCAAAGAGGTAGGCCGAGAGCTGCCGTGATGTGCGAGTATACTGCGCATGCACGCAGCGACTCTCACATCGCAGTGTCTCTGCTCGGAGTGGCGTATTGCCGCTCCGAGCAGGCACATATAAAGGCAACATATAGGGGGTCCTTCAGCGGCGGATCCGCAGTGAAATACGATGCGAAAATCCGCACGTGTGAATGTACCCTTACACCTCATACAGCCTGTGGCTAAGCAGCTGCCCCAAATGAAAACTCCCAGCATGTTGGACTATATAGTAGTATACAGTATAGGTCAGTGTTTCCCAACCAGGGGTGCCTCCAGCTGTTGTAAAACTGTTGTAGTTTTGCAACAGCTGGAGGCGCTCTGGTTGGGAAACACTGGTATAGTATATGGTGCAACATTCCGGGAGTTGGAGGATTGGTTGGATAAATACCGACCATTGCATTGCCCTTTTTTATATAGATATTTTATATATATATATATATATATATATATATATATATAATATATATATATATATATATAAAAATATCGGCTGGGCGGCCAAGATACCGGCCAGGTGGCAACCCTACCCCAACTGCCTAGCAATATGACACAACAATAAAGACATGGCCATAAAATACTCACTCATTGAGTCTTCACTCACTACCGACATTCAGGATAACTTAAAGGGGTTATCCAGGCAAAAAATTTTTTTTTATATATCAACTGGCTCCGGAAAGTTAAACAGATTTGTAAATTACTTCTATTAAAAAATCTTAATCCTTCCAATAGTTACTAGCTTCTGAAGTTGAGTTGTTGTTTTCTAACTGCTTTCTGATGACTCACGTCCCAGGAGCTGTGCAGTTCCTATGGGGATATTCTCCCATCATGCACAGCTCCCGGGACGTGACATCCTCATTGAGCAGTTAGACAGAAAACTTCAGAAGCTAATAACTATTGGAAGGATTAAGATTTTTTAATAGAAGTAATTTACAAATCTGTTTAACTTTCCGGAGCCAGTTGATATATATATATATGTATAAAAAAAAGTTTTTTCCTGGAATACCCCTTTAAGCATAGCCCATTTAAGCATAGTGCCCATACCGGTTCTGGGAGTACAACATCTGACCTCTCAGGCCTCGTATTATCAGCGCTTTCTCCCAGCCTACATTTGTCCTTTACTATGCAAGATAATAAGAGAGGAACATTAACAACAGTATATATAAAAAAAGAGTCAAACAAAGCCCTGATAATGGATGTGATAAGGACTGTAAGCGGTGGTGGTGGACGCAGAGGGTCTGGCCTTGCTTCAGTTTCCCTCTCGCTGATAATCTCGCCCTTATGTCAACAGACAGAAAATATAGAATTTCCTGTGAGCAAATGCTAAACTGCAAGAGAGCAAAACCAGCCGATCCCTGTGATGGCTTCTATTATCAGGTTATGTTTACATATGCATATTTTGTCACGCAAATTCCGAAACCAGAGTACAGGCCGAGACCCATTGTTTCCAATTTTAGAGGGTGAGAATTTAACCCCTTAAGGACCGGGGCTTTTTCCGTTTTTTTTTTTTTCATTTTCAATTTTTCCTCCTTAAAGGGGTACTCCGGTGAAAACCTTTTTTCTTTTAAAACAACTGGTGGCAGAAAGTTAAACGTATTTGTAAATTACTTCTATTAAAAATTTTTAATCCTTCCAGTACTTATGAGCTGCTGAATGCTACAGAGGGAATTCCTTTCTTTTTGGAACACTGATGACATCACGAGCACAGTGCTCTCTGCTGACATCTCTGTCCATTTTAGCAACCAGGCATAGCAGCTGTATTCTAAGGGCAGCATGGTGGCTCAGTGGTTTGCACTGCTGCCTTGCAGTGCCAGGGACTTGGGTTCAAATCCCACTAAGGACAACAATAAATAAAGCGTTATTATTATTATAATAACGTCAGCAGAGAGAACAGTGCTTGTGATGTCATCAGAGAGCATTCCAAAAAGAAAAGCATTTCCTCTGTAGTATTCAGCAGATAATAAGTACAGGAAGGATTAAGATTTTTTTAATAGAAGTAATTTACAAATCTGTTTAACTTTCTGGCACCAGTTGATTTAACAGAAAAAATGTTGTTTTCACCGGAGTACCCCTTTA
The DNA here is from genome assembly GCF_029499605.1 of Hyla sarda. Lineage (NCBI taxonomy): Eukaryota > Metazoa > Chordata > Amphibia > Anura > Hylidae > Hyla > Hyla sarda. Next base: position 17,652,864 of record NC_079198.1, on the reverse strand, counting down.
ACTTTAAAATAAATCATAACTCTAAAATTTTCACCTAAAAATTCTATATGATGGCGTATTTTTTGCGCCACCAATTCTACTTTGTAATGACATCAGTCATTTTACCCAAAAGTCTACGGTGAAATGGAAAAAAAAAATAATTGTGCGACAAAAATGAAAAAAAAATGCAATTTTGTAACTTTTGGGGGCTTCCGTTTCTACGTAGTAAATTTGTCGGTAAAAATGACACCTTCTCTTTATTCTCTAGGTCCATACGGTTAAAATGACCCCCTAATTGTATAGGTTTGATTTTGTATTACTACTGAAAAAAAATCCTAAATACATGCAGGAAAATTTATACGTTTAAAATTGTCATTTTCTGAGCCCTATAACTTTTTTTATTTTTCTATGTTCAGGGCGCTATGAGAACTCATTTTTTTGCGCCGTGATCTGAAGTTTTTGTCGGTACCATTTTTGCATTGATCGGACTTTTTGATCGCTTTTTATTCATCTTTTCATGATATAAAAAGTGACCAAAAATACGCTATTTTGGACTTTGGAATTTTTTGTATGGTTTAAAAAGCAGTATATTTTTATAATTTGGACATTTCCACACGTGGCGATACCACATATGTTTATTTTTATTTACACCGTTTTTTTTTTTTTTTAATTCTTGGAAATGCCGGATGATTCAAACTTTTACTAGGGGAAGGGATCATTGAAAGGGTTAATGATTTTTTTACACTTTTCTTATGCCATATTATAGCCCCTAGGGGGTGCTATAACATTGCATTTACTGATCTTTAACAATGATTGATGCATCTCCCTAGGAATGCATCAATCAGTGTTTTCGGCGATTGAATGATCAGGCCTGGATCTCAGGCTTGAATCAATCGGCGATCGGACTTCAGGAAGGAAGGTAAGAGACCTTGCTCCTGAAGTATAGCCGTTCGGGATGCCGCGATTTCATCGCAGCGATCCCAAACAGCTCCCTGAGCTAGCCGGGCACTTTTACTTTCGGTTTTAGGGTTAATAGCTATTAGCGGCGGGTTCCGGCTTCACTATGACGCTGGGCCCGCCGTGATATGATGCGACGTTACCGTGTAACCCCGCGTTATATCACGGGAGCAGGATCAAGGACGTTCTCTAACGTCCTTCGTCCTTAACAGGTTAAAGGGGTACTCTCGTGGAAAACTTTTTTTTTTAAATCAACTGGTGCCAGAAAGTTAAACAGATTTGTAAATCACTTCTATTAAACATTTTTAATCCTTCCAGTACTTTTTAGGGGCTGTATACTAAAGAGAAATCCAAAAAAGAAATGCATTTCCTCTAATGTGCTAATATATGCTAGAACCTGTATTAATAATTTCCTCTAATGTCATGACCACAGTGCTCTCTGCTGACCTCTGCTGGCCATTTTAGGAAGTGAGCAGCATAGGTTTGCTATGGGGATTTTGTCCTGCTCCGGACAGTTCCTAAAATGGACACAGGTGTCAGCAGAGAGCACTGTGGTGATGACATCAGAGGAAATGCATTTCTTTTTTGGATTTCTCTTTAGTATACAGCCCCTAAAAAGTACTGGAAGGATTAATATTTTTTAATAGAAGGGATTTAAAAATCTGATTAACTTTCTGGCACCAGTTGAGTTAAAAAAAAAAAAAAAAAATAAGGTTTCCACGGGAGTACCCCTTTAAAGGACAACTGTAGTGGTCAAAAATTCCTGCCTAAATGTTCCCCATACAAAAGTTATACAATTCTGTCTATTAGTTATATTTACCTATATGCAGCCGTTTCTGAGATATTGTACTTGCCAGCATAGCCCAGTAGACCTGCATCCATCCCCTATTCTTTTCATTGCAGCCGCCATCTTGGGGACGGAGATGTCATCCTCCCAGCAGCGTTTGCGCTTTTCTTTTCCTCCCCCTAGCCTCCGTCGGGTCCTCCCTGCTTATGCATAAGCGGGCGCTTTATGAGGCAGCCATAGGCTCTGCCTCAAAGACGTCCCTTTCTGTAAGCCCCATGTGCGCCTCCTATCTGTAAGCTCCATGTGCGCATGCGCACGGCACACATGGCGTTCCCTGGCCAAACACGTGATCACTCATGTTCTGCGTCGGCCAATAGGATTTATCATCCCCCGTGCGGCACGTTATACAATTCCTATTGGCCAACGGAAGTAAGCACAAGTAAGCACAAGGCATGATGGGAGATGTAGTTTTACTTTCACTTCTCCTCATGAATTCGTGCGCTGATAACGGGAGAAAGGCTGGGCCAATTTTGAAGGGTGAGACATCGTTGAAAGGTCTTTCAAAGACCTATTAAATGAGGTAAACAACATTTTACTACAGATGTCCTTTAAATACTCCTTAGGGTCTATTCACACAGCAGAATTAACGCTTGCGGAATTCCTCCTTGAATTAACGCCCATAGACTTCTCTGGGATTCGCGCTTCCATTCACACCTCTGAATTTCCGCTTGCAGAATTCCGCTGCCCTGTGAATAGATCCTTAAAGGGGTACTTCAGTGGAAAACATTATTATTATTATTATTATTTTTTATCAACTGGGAGTTTATTACAGATTTGTAAATTACTTCTATTTAAAAATCTTAATCCTTCCAGTACTTATCTGCTGTACGCGCCAGAGCAAGTTCTTTTTTTTATTATTTTTTTTTAATTTCTTTTCCGTCTGACCACAGTGCTCTCTGCTGACCCCTCTGTCCATGTCAGGAACTGTCCAGAGCAGGAGAAAATCCACATAGCAAACTTATCCTGCTCCCAACAGTTCCTGACATGGACAGAGGTGTCAGCAGAGAGCACTGGGGTCAGACAGAAAATACATTCAAAAATTAAAAGAACTTCCTGTGAAGCATACAGCAGCTGATAAGTACTGGAAGGGTTAAGATTTTTTAATAGAAGTAATTTATAAATCTGTATAACTTTCTGGCACCAGTTGATTTAAAAAAAAAAAAAAATTCCACTGGAGTACCCCTTTAAGAGGTTCTCTCTGTTGCAGGACCATCCCTATAAGCAGTCCAGTGTGTTCTTATCTGGGCTCAGTTTAAAGGGTTACTCCGCTCCCCAGCCGTTGGCTGTCCGGGAATGCTGGGTGTTGTAGTTTTGCAACATCTGGAGGTCCGCAGGTTGTAGACCACTGGTATAGGAAGTTGTACTCACCTGTCCCCGCCGCTCCGGACCGTCACCGCTCGTCACCGCTGCCCTGGATGTCGCCTTCCATCGCTGTCGCCGCGTCCCCGAGGTGTCCCCGACGCTCCGGCAAGGCCTCTGCTTCCCCGGCATCCTCGCTCTCCGTCGCCGCCGTCGCTATGCTCACCGCTCCTATTGGATGACGGGACGGCGTGCGCAGGGACGTGATGACGACGGAGAGCGCCGACGATGCAGGGGATCCCGAAGAGGACGCGCCGGATCCCCGAGGACAGGTAAGTGATCGTCAGCGGACCACACGGGGCACCGTAAACGGCTATCCGGTGGCAGCTGAAGTAGTCTGCGCTGCCGGATAGCCGTTTATGCGATGGCCCCAACATACAAAAGCATCGTATGGTGATGCTGTCTCTGAGAGGCCATTGTATGGTGAAATGATCGTATGTCGGGGCCATCGTAGGTTGGGGGTGGGGTGGGGGGGGTCACTGTATATTCATGTCAGATTTGTTTACTGAGAAGAGCAGAAACCTGACATACACCGATGTGAACGAGCCCGTCACTGCCATAGACTCGTTAGTCGTCCCCTTTTTCAATCCATAGAATAAAGAAATGTCCCTTTCACGTTGCGACTATTCAGTGGTTGGGGGGTCTCCTCCCTACGTGCTGTATAGACAGTAGCATTTCTCAGGTAACACGGTAAGGTAAAGCCCGCCAGCCAACTATGTAATCCAACAAGCAGCGATAATCTCTTTCCTCTTATTATATTACATTACGCGCTTTTTACATTTCTGGTAACAATGTATCAGTAAATCCTAAATTGTTGCCCAGAAGTCAAAAGTCGTCTATGTGCTGTATATCGAGTTTCAGGTTTGGAGAAATAAAAACAAAAACAGGAACAAACATTTCCCTGGCTCCCTGATGTGCAAATATTAATCATTGTCCAGTGAAAACATGCCCAACAATAAAACAATGACACCCTTTAAAGGGGTACTCCGCTGCTCGGCGTTTGGAACAAACTGTTCCGAACGCTGGAGCTGTCGCCAGGAGCTCGTGACGTCATAGCCCCCTCAATGCAAGTCTATGGGAGGGGGCGTGACAGCCGTCACGCCCCCTCCCATAGACCTGCATTGAGGGGGCGGGATATGACGTCATAACGGGCTATGACTTCATGAGCTCCCAGTGCCGGCTCCAGCGTTCCGAACAGTTTTATTCCAAACGCTGAGCGGCAGAGTTCCCCTTTAAAGGATAGGAAAATGCTGTCAGATTTTATTCCCACACACAGCACCTAAATCATGGAGGCATAAAATCATGCGTCACAGTATGTCATATTTAAAGGGGTACTCCACCTCTAGACATCTCATCCCCTATCCAAAAGGATAGGGGATAAGATGTCAGATCGCGGGGGTCTCGCAGCTGGGGACCCCCGGGATCTTGGCTGCAGCACCCACCTGTTGCGGCTTCCGGAAAAGCTGGAGGCTTCGGCTCCCGACCACGGTGACGGGAGATTGTGATGTCACGACTCCCCCCCCTGTGTGACATCACACCCCGCCCCTCAATGCAAGTCTGTCACGCCCCCTTCCATAGACTTGCATTGAGGGGGCGGGGCATGTCTTCACATGGGGCGGAGTCATGAGGTCACAATCTCCCGTCACCGTGGTTGTGAGGCATTAGGATGAGAGCCAACAACAGGTGGGTGCTGCAGCTGAGATCCCGGGGCTCCCAAGCGGCGGGACCCCCGCGATCTGACATCTTATCCCCTGTCCTTTTGATAGGGAATAAGATGTCTAGGGGCGGAGTACCCCTTTCAGGCCCACCTCTTACTATTGTGCCCATCCCTACAAAACCAACCACATAATAACACTGACAACCCTCGTAATCGCAGCTCAAGTACAAGAGGCCATAAAAGCGTCGGCCATCCATAGAATGGGAAAGGTTTCCTACAATAAATTAACTTTCGGCTCATTCGTAGTAATTTGACCTTTTAGCAACTGAATTTTCTAAGACCAGAGAACACGTTGAATGTGTATAGAGAAGACTCAAGAAAGCCACACCTTGGGTGGATACAAAGCTTTGTACGTGACTAAAAGGCCTTCTCAGATTCCAGGTAGGTAAATACTAAAGCTTGGCATCAATTATAAATGAAAAAGACCAGAAGCAAGTTGGCCTCATTTTACTTCAATGTCAGTGGTAAAAGACTACGCAGGTGCTGAGCCGACCGGGAACTCACTCATTGTGTCACTTTACCAGTTATATCTTCCATTTTGCTATAGAGTCCCATCTTCAGGACCCTCATCTCTAGGCCACAGTGGAGGAGGGATAGATAGGTATGAGATAGATAGATAGATGGATGGGTATGAGATATAGATAGATTGATATGAGATATATAGATTGATAGATAGGAATGAGATAAATAGATAGATATGAGAGATAGATGTATAGATATGATATAGATAGATATGACAGATAGATATGAGATAGATAGATATGAGAGATAGATAGATATCAGATATATATCTATATATATCTATATATATATATATATATATATATATATATATATATATATATACAGTCCAAAATAAAGCGGCACCTCCGAATTCCTGTTCTGAATGGGTACCAGCCCTTAGACCTCGGTGCTCCGGTCCATTTTTCAATAGGATAAATGCAGGCAGCACACCAAAAATAGTGCTAAATCAAAGTGCTTTTATTCCAAGGAACAAGACAACGTTTCGGTGATCTCACACCGCCATTTTCAATGGCGGTGTGAGATCGCCGAAACGTTGTCTTGTTCCTTGGGATAAAAGCACTTTGATTTAGCACTATTTTTGGTGTGCTGCCTGCATTTATCATATATATATATATATATATATATATATATATATATATATATATATAGATATGACAGATAGATATGAGATAGATATGATATATATAGATATATATGACAGATAGCTATGAGATAGATAGATATGAGAGATAGATATATATGAGATAGATAGATATCAGATATATATCTATATATATATATATATATATATATAGATAGATAGATAGATAGATAGATAGATAGATATGAGATAGATATGAGATAGATAGATATGATATATATACATATATATGACAGATAGCTATGAGATAGATAGATATGAGATAGATAGATAGATATGATATATATAGATAGATATGACAGATAGATATGAGATAGATAGATCGATATGAGAAAAATAGATATGTATGAGATAGATATGAGATAGATAGACACACATATACACAGTAATAAACCAATTATTTAAACACAGAAATCATATAAATAATAAAGTGCAATAATACATAGTCCAATGGATACTTACAATGCAACACAAGTAAACCGTAGTGATTCATACTGAACAATACATTCAATATCAAACATACAGAGACAAATGTGCTAATAAATAAGAAGTGACAAGTGTAGTGCATAAAATCAAATCATTAACTCTCAGATAGCAGGGTGGGGGATGTAAACACGATCACATAGAAACCAACTCGCTCAGCACCATCACAGTAATGCTCACTCTTACCACATGTGCTGGTGTGACTTTTTTGCAGCATAGCCAATGAGCAGATGAGCTCCCTAAGATGTGGGATGCCTAAAGACTGGGCCCTTTATCATGGCAAAGCAATTGATACAGCTACAACATGGATGAGATCCTTTATTCTGTGTAGTTAAATATCTTTTTGTTTTTTTTAAGAGAAACATCAGTTTTAAAAGTTTCTCTCTCAAACTGGGGGTGGGGGGGCATTGATAAGGCAAAAAAAGATTATAGGGTTCAGGAATGTCAGGGAAACTTTTAGAAACTAGTGTTTATTTTAGGGGTACTCCACTGGCCAGCGCTCGGAAGTAAAGGTTCCGAACGCTGGGTCGGCCAAGTTTTTTTGCAATGATGCATTTTGCCTCCATCATTTGACTATTGGAGAAAGACTTAACTATCGGCTGAGGATGGTAATTTTGGAAGTGAAGTATGGAATTGCTAACCGTAGTCTTAACATACAACACCGTATTAAGTCGATCACTAGATTCCCTTGAGGAGGTCAATGTAAAGTTGATGTTAGAGTCCAGAGTGTTCAAGTAAAGTCAATTCAGTCAATTGAATGTCGTCACCTGTCCAAAGAAAAAAAAATGTCGTCTATGTATTTTCACCACCCCAGCACATGACTGAAGTGAAGGCATATTTAGACACAATTCTCCTCCAAGGAGGCTACAAAGAGGTTAGTATAAACTGGGCCATTTTTTTGCCCCTAGCAGTGACTACTACACAGAAGAAGAAATAGTCATTAAATGAAAAATAATTATTTATCTAACAAGGAAATAAGGAAAGCAGCCCCGTTATCAGAAAAGTCACCTTCAATAGCACTCCGTACTGCCCGTATACCTCTGTTGTGGCTATTATGGTATTTGAAGGAATAGTGATTGACTCTATATTTTGAAGGAAGTCGGCAGTGTCACGCAACAATGACTTGGCTGTTGTAGCGTATGGACACAAAACTTTATCAAGAAAAATTGATAAGTCTCTTGTCAAAGAGTCTCTACCAGACATGAAAGGATGTCCTGGAGGGTTTGACAGGGCCTTGGGTATCTTTAGAAGATGTTATAACATTGTGGTTTCACAAGGACATGTTCTATTAAAGCCCCATTAAATTCATCAGACAAAAGAGATGATCTCTTTTTTAATGATGCGTTTTGCCTGCATCATTTGGCTAGTGAGAAGGGAATTGACCATCGGCCAAGAATAGCAACTGTCAAAGCAAAGTATAAATTTACTATTCATAGGCTTAAAGTACAACTCATAGTAAGTCATTGACCACAACAAGGATTTTCTTTTAGGAGGTCAATGTTTTTGATGTAGAGTCCATTGTGTTCAAAAACAAAGTAAAACCAGCCAACTGAATGTCGTCACCTGTCCAAATAAAAAAAAATGTCATCTATGTATCTCCACCATCCCAGCACATGGCTGACATTATCCTCCTCCAAGGAGGTTACAAAGATGTTTGCATAACATGGGGCCACGTTTGTTTCCATATGCTACAAAAGTCATTATTGCGTGACACTGCCAACTTCCATTAAAAAAATAGATCAATATTCTTTCAAATATCATTATAGCCTTAATAGACGTCACAAGCCTCTATACATCCATCCCCCACAACAAAGGTAAACAAGCAGTATGGAGTGCTATTCAAGATGACTTTTCTGATAACTAGGTTGCTTTCCTTATTTCCTTGTTAGGGACTGTTTTGACTTTTTTTTTCTCTTTACTTTTAATGACCATTTCTTCCTTCAAGTAGAAGGTAGAAGAGGAGGAGGATAGTGTCCATGTATCCCACTGCATTCAGCTATGTGCTGGGGTGGTGGAGATACATAGATTACATTTTTTTTATTTGGACAGGTGGCGACATTCAATTGACCTTGAACACTATGAACATTGACCTCATCAAGGGACTCTGTACAGTTTTTGGACACCCTTGTTGTGGTCATTGGTGAATGACTTACTATAGAATTTAATTTGAGAGAAACATCTGTTTTTACAAGTTTGTCTCTCAAATTGAATGGCCAACAAAGATGTTTAACTACACAGAACAAAGGATCTTCTCCATGTTTTAGCTCTATCAATTGATCTTCCATGATTAAGGACCAAGTCTTTGGGAATCCCATGTCTGGAAAGGAATATATACTTAAGCTTCATCTAACATGTATGTACATAAAAATTAGCACTTTATTGTACATTGGAGAGACTATTTGTGATTTCTGCATTAGAAAGAATCATCACAGGTATACTATCTGCAAATGTAGGATGGATTTACCGGTATCAAAGCCTTTTGTGGAAGCTGGCTGCACTGAACGTGACCTCTCCTACACATTGCTACACCACATAGCCTCAGCTTACTTGACCCGTTAAGGTCGCAGGGCGTACGGATACACCCTTGTGTCCAGCTAGTTAAGGACCCAGGGTGTACATGCACGCCCTGGTCCAGCTACATTAGTTTGAAGCATGCTCACAAGCTGAACGGGTTTTATAAGCGGTGGGTCCTGACTACTATCAGCAGCCAGGACCCAGGGTTAATTGCCGGACATTGCCGGTTGAGCGGATGCCCGGCATTAATCCTTTAGATGCTGCGTTCAAAGTTGATTGCGGTATCTGACATGTTAAAAAAAATGAGCCCGGCAGCTCAGATGAGCTGATCAGGACCATCGTGGTGAAATCGCAATGTCGTGATCAACTTAGAGGATGGCGGGAGGGCCCTTAACTGCCTCCTCGCCATCTGATCGCTGCTCTGATGCCACCAGCCAGCCATGGCAGTCTGAAGCAGCAGAGCACCGATAACACCGATCAATGCTGAGCCAAAGCTCAGCATTGAACATTGTATGCAATCAAAAGATTGCATGTTAAAGCCCCCTATGGGGACAAAAAAAAAAAAGTTAAAAGTGTAAAAAAAAAAATTATAAATGTGAATAAGCCCCTCCCGTAATAAAAGTTTGAATCACCCCCCATTTCCCATTTTTTTTTAAAATAAAATAATGTAATAAAAAATAAAACATATGTGGTATCGCCGCGTGCGTAAATGTCCGAACTATTAAAATATAAGGTTTATCATGTCCAGAGCTGACATGATAAACCTTATATTTTAATAGTTCGGACATCTCACAGCTCCAAGTTGAAGTGTCATGTATTTTGTGATTTTTCTTTAATGTATTTTCACTTGTTTAATGTTATTGTATGCTGCTGTCATGTAAAGAGTTAACTTTTCTCTTTGCAGGAGGATGCATGGGAAATCGCATGTGCACTTTGGCCAATCAGAGCCTCCTGCCCTTTTCCATTCAGGTCTGTTAAGACGGGGACAAGTTAGTTCTAAAGTGAGTAGAGGTCCAGGCTAGACCTCTGCTATGTGATCTGTCCCTCACCACGAGGACAGGCCCAAAGGACCTAATTGCAACAATTCCCATCTCTGAGCAACATCACTTGACACTAGGATCCCGCCGACCAGGTCATCAGTCCTTTCAAGTCTGAGCTTTGGGGAGGACAGAAGAGTCTCATGGGCCCCATATCCAAATCACAGATAAAGGGGGTGAATATCCTCCAGCCACTCCTGTCCATTAAAGTCCAACCTGGTGGTAAACGTTGGATTCCATATTGTGAAGGAGCGCAAGGCAGTGATAGTCAGCTCCCAAGTCAAGTCTAATTTAGTCACATCTAGTCATGTCAAGGCTAGCTAAGTTTAGTCTGTCCAAGTCAAGTCCAGTCAAGTATAAGTCACATCTCAGTCGATAAAGACCCAGAGTGCCCTTAAAGGGGTACTCCAGCGCTAAGACATCTTATCCCCTATCCAAAGGATAGGGGATAAGATGCCTGATCGCGGGGGTCCCGCCGCTGGGGACCCCCGTGATCTTCCACACCGCACCCTGTTAGAATCAGCCCCCAGAAAGTGCTCGCTCCGGGTCTGATTACTGGCGATCACGGGGACGGAGCACAGTGACGTCACGGCTCCGACCCCTCAATGCAAGCTTATGGAGGGGGCGTGACAGCTGCCACGCCCCCTCCCATAGGCTTGTATTGAGGGGTCGGAGCGTGATGTCACACGGGGGCGGAGCCGTGATCGCCAGTAATCAGACCCGGAGCGAGCACACCCCGGGGGCTGATTCTAACGGGGTGCGGCATGGAAGATCACGGGGGTCCCCAGCGGATAGGGGATAAGATGTCTTAGCGCCGGAGTACCCCTTTAATTAAACTCCTGTAAAATATCGGAAACCCTATGGGTCCTTAAAAGAGCCAAAGTGACCCCAACAGATTGGAGCGCTATGGCAATGTGAACTTAGCCTTATTTTTAGGAGGGGGATAGTGTATACGCAGAAAAGTATGCAATGGAAACGATGAAAAGCATGAAAATATGAAATGGGGACCAGCAACCATAGTAAAAACACAGTAATGTCAGTGACAGTATGACACATTGGCCTCGACATCACTCCGGTTCCAAGCGTTGCGCTGCAGCTCAGGAAGGGGATCCCAGCCGGGGTCCTGAGTAGAACACTGAAGGATCCGCGGGAGCACTGGAGGGGAGTACAGGTTTATTTATATTTATTTTATATTTTGTAGAATTGGCATTCTTCTACCCCTCCCGCCAGATAACCCCTTTAAGGGATCCTTTTAATAGACTCTCTGCATGTCCATCAAACTATAGACAGAGAAGTAATAATGAATACAAGTCTATAAATACGTATAAACCATTGACCAAAAACATTGAACCATAAATATTTAAAATCTTAAAAGCACGTTTGAAAGGATTGATGCCGTGATTCAAGGCATCACATGGGTGGCATGGAAGCTGCATAATGACAACACGGGCTTACAGCTATGGCAACCTTACAAACTAATACATATACATAGTACTATCCCACTAGAGTACACCTCCCACCTGTAGTTATAGAAACCTAACAAACCTATTGTTCATCCCGTCTATGGTGTCCGTGACTGCGCACTTCCCTAAGTTGGGAGAACAAAAACGATGAGTGTGAGGTTGAAAAAACATTGGTCCAACCCAGGTAACAGCTTTGTAACATATGGCCATCTCTAGGCATCATGGGATTCTGTTTAATATTACCATGAAACCAATGGAATAAATTCCCAGGAAAGCGCTAATCTTCTTCCAGTTACTAATAAAAAACAATAGCTTTCCAAAGAGAACGCAAGATAAAAATAGTCGTGATGACGATACATATATTTTTTCTCATTCATCGCTCATGAGGATTAGAAAGAGGTATAAATAGTCTAAAATTCAGACCTTCATTACATCTATTACTCCTCCGAGGCCATGGAATAATAATCTCCAATTTTCCCATCTATGTCCCTTTAGGGTACGGTCCCATGTAGAACTTATGCAGTGCATTTCTCCCAAAATCTACTACGCAACAGTAAATACGCTGCGTATTCTCCAATGAGCATACACACAGGGCTTTCACACCGCAGCTCTATGTGCACTGAAGACCGCGCATCAGTGTCACACTGGTGCGCAGCTTCCCCTCACTGAACACACAAGGCCGCCGGGCAACCCTGTGTGTATGCTCTTGGGGGAATATGCAGCGTACTTCCTGTTCTACGTGGGACCGTACCCTTAGACAGGATGTTCTTACAGCAGTTAAAAGGACTACTCCAGCGTTCTTAAGATTTTGTTTAGAACGCTCAGAGCCAGAGGTCGTGATCATGATGTCACGGGCACTCCCCCTCCCTTCAGGTCTATGGGAGGGGGCCGAAACGCCCCCTCCCATAGACATGAATGGAGGGGGCGTGTCGGCCCCCTCCCATTGACATGCGAGTGCTATAGGGAGATCACGGGGGGTCTCAGCAGTGGACCCCCCGCGATCAGACACCTTATCCCCTATCCTTTGGATAGGGGATAAAATATTTTTGCCCGGAATATCCCTTTAATTTCACAACAAGATCTGGTGAGTAATCTCCTGCACCAGGGGCCTCACATCTAAGTCTTTCACATTGGAGCGCTCTTCTATCTTTTTCAGGATAATTAAATGAACTGGGAAGAAGTGCCATTGGTACAGCAGTTTCGGCAATGACATCAGGTTACTAGTGCACCTGGAAACTTTATTTGGTAATTGATATACAAAATGCAATTCCCCAGATGAACACCGCTCCCCCAGTTGCTTTTCCCATTGTACTCGGAATTTAAAGCCAAATTTCCCTCCGATATCTTGAATTTGGGAGTAAGCTACAGAATTACTACCTGCTGATGGTTGCGAGTATAGTGCCATAATTGGCGTAATTAAGAAACCCCATCCACAATAATAACCACATATCAGTGGGGCCTTGAATGTTCAGTAAATCACATGATGTCGCTTCAATCATTTATTAATGATCTATTTTTATTTGACTTTACACCTCAGTGGGTTAATAATTCTCCACAACGCTCAGCATTCCGGCAATCTGCTACCTATTGTAATCTGCTATGGTGATGACATAGCGACCTATTGAGCCATGAAGGATTGATAAGGGGTAAATCAGTAGTAATGATTGATTGATTGTTGGTTCTTTACAATGTTTTGAAAGTCAACAGGGTGTGTGAAAGTGCATACACAATGACTGCCGCTCCTATCCTGGTCATCGAAATTTGCTAAAAGGTAGAGCTTTTCAATCGAAGGGGTTGCCTTAAAGGGGTACTCCGGTGGAAAACAATTCTTATATCAACTGGCTCCAGAAAGTTATACAGATTTGTAAATCACTTCTCTTAAATAATCTTAATCCTTCCAGTACTTAGCTGCTGTATGGTCCAGAGGAAGTTGAGTAGTTCTTTCCAGTCTGACCACAGTGCTCTCTGCTGACACCTCTGTCCATGTCAGGAACTGTCCAGAGCAGGAGCAAATCCCCATAGCAAACCTATCCTAGAGGTGTCAGCAGAGAGCACTGTGGTCAGACTGGAAAGAACTACACAACTTCCTTTGTAGTATATAGCATCTTATAAATACTGGAAGGATTAAGCTTTTGAATAGAGGTAATTTATAAAATCGGTTTAACTTTCTGGCACCAGTTGAATTTAAAAAAAAAAAAAAAAAAAATTTGTTTTCCACCAGAGTATCCCTTTAATTTTTAGATCTCATACAAGGGGTCCTACTCTAAGATTGGCTCTCAAAGATACATGTGTTTTCAATGGGTAGCAGGGAGTACAGCTGACTGTATACATAATAGTAATGAGCAGCAGGGGCCATATTCAAATTTGCGATACTTTTGCGAATATATTGACGATTATTAATCCTATGTTTGCGAAATTCGCATATTCGCTATGTTCATGCACTTTTTTTTCATGGAAAATTCGCATTAATTTGCATGTGAAAACACAAATTTGCATGTGGAAAAAACAAAAAATAATTATATTCTAAATATTTGCAAAATCGTGAATTGCCGATATTTGCGATAAAAATTTGTATTACGAATATCCGTGCTCAACACTATCAATAGCAAGGAAAGCAACCGTAAGCGACCATCTTATCAACAGCAAGGAAACACGCGACGCTCACAACTCTTTATTCTTTTAATTTCAAAATGTTCTTCATCCAAACAGGAGACACAAAATAGCGTGAGGACGCAAAGTCAGTATAGCGGGCAATAGATATTTCCTATCTAAATGCTTCATCAAGGTGTCTGTGGCGTCATCACGTTTTGATGCCATATTATCGCACGACATAAAAAAATCATTTTATAATGTTGCCCTGACTCGTACATTGTGCAATAATAAAAGGGGCACTCCGTCCCTAGACATCTTTTTCCCCTATCCAAAAGGATAGTGCATAAGATGTCTGATTGTGGCGAGTCCGGCCGCTAGGACACCACCACGATCTCCGGCCCGGCACGCCAGTAATCCGCATGCACGTTCCGTGCATGCGGATTACTGGAGTGCCGGGCAGGAGATCACAGGGGTCCCAGCGGCTGGGCCAACCACAATCAGACATCTTATCACGGATAGGGGATAAGATGTCTAGAGACAGAGTACCCCTTTAAATTCTGTGATTCCTACCGTACAAGACTTTATATACAAGAGTATACAACGGTTTTAGGTCCGGTCACAAAACCGGATACGGGTCGAATGAGCCGACCGGAATCACCTTTTTACTCCGGTCGGCTCATTAAAGTAAAAGCGCCCGGTTTTCCCCTCCCCCAGATCCGGCAACCGTAGGCTGAAAACAAGGTGTGAATGCAGCCGAAGAGAAGGTGGAAAGGGGATTGGGAGAAACTGAAATCCTGCATATGCTAGCATTCATCGTGTTGTTAGTAACCATTCAGTGAGAATTTTCCAGGTGGGCATTCCACGGTTGCTATGTCGCGTCAAACATAGCCTAAGAGTCCTTAAAGGGGTACTCCACTGCTCACATCTTATCCCCCATCCAAAAGGATAGGGAATAAAATATTAGATTGCGAGGGTCCCGCCGCTGGGGACCCTCATGATCTCCGGCACGGCACTCCTGTTATTCGGGTCACGGAGTGAACTTCGCTCTATGCCAAATGACTGGTGATGCAGGCCGCCGCGCCCCCTTCATTCAAGTCTATGGGAGGAGGCGTAATGGAGGGGGCGTGGCATGAAGTCACTGTAGATGTAATGTCATACCACACCCCCTCCATTCATGTTAACGCCCCTTCCTATTGACATGAATGGAGGGGGCTTGGCATGACACCATGAACACAGACGCCACAGCTGCCGGCCCGGAGATCGCGGGGGTCCTAACATCTAACAGCGGAGTACCCCTTTAAGGACTGTCATCTGTTGTGATGTGCCAGTACGGGATATAGTCCCGTACAGTACTTAGGCCCTGTCAGGTTGAGTCCCTCTATGTCCTAGGGGCTCTCCTGCAGCATCTCCCCCATATTAATATGTATATTATGTATAGTGTTATGTGTGTTATGTATTAAGGGCCTTTGAGTTAGTCACATGATAATGTGTTCACCTGATGTGTTTGTTACCCAGAGAGCACCAGCTAACCAGGTGACCTGCAGCTTGACCTATGGGCTTCTGGCTCAGCCCCCCCTTTATAAGAGGGGCAGCCATTACAATCTCTCTCATCCACCTCATTCTCTGCTGAGGTACAGTAAAGATCAGACGTCTCAGAGCCAGTGTCCAGCACATCTGGAGGCCTCAAGCCTAACCTGCAGCCACAAGTCAGTAAGTCAAGTCATCTATGTCTGCTGTCACTATCTACAGTCAAGTCTATAGTCAAGTCTATTATAGTCAGCGTGGCTGTCTTAAAGTCTGTCAAAGTCACTACAAGTCCCAGCAAGCTGCGAGATCCCTCTGTGTTACTGGCCACCTCTCTGGGATCCTGGCCTAGCTGTAAAGACTGTACTATCGGTCTACCTCAGTAAAGTTACCATTAACCCTGACCTGGCCTTGGACTATTACGCTGCCTAACCTTGGGATAGCAGTGCTACCGATCGGGTGGTTACCGGGAAAACCATGCCCTGGCGTCATGAAGATTTAAGGGTTAATAACATCTGCCCCTGGGCTACAACATCTGCCCCATACACCTCACCTTTGCACCCTGTGGCTCACTACACTGTCATTACCCATAATCCAATTAACCTTATTCCTAACCAACTCCAGTGGAATAGACTGGGTCTTCCAGCTCCGGACAAGAACCAGTTTAGCTGCCAGGAAAATAATACAGATTAGTTCCCTCGTATCCCTGGGCTACTCCAAGATTGGAGCGCTCAAAAGAGTCTGTTTCGGTGACAGAGTATATAAGATAATAGATTCCGATCCAGAATCTTCAGATGTGTGGACAGTCCCACCAGACATGAAGCATATTTTTACTTTTATTACGTTTTGTAAAGCAAAATAACGAAAACAGAATTAAAAGTACTGGTGGGGACCAAGTACCATGTGACTTCTACCCCCCAACCTGCTTCCAATAGAGACACCTTGAAGAAGTGGACAACACAGTCCATTGTGAAACCTCAAAGATTTTCTTTAAATCCGTCATCCAATTGGACATATACTAAAGCTTACAGGGGAAACCTTGGGGAAGATTTCTCAAAACCTGTGCAGAGGAAGAGTGGTGCAGTTGCCCATAGAAACCAATCAGATCGCTTCTTTTTATTTTTCACAGGCCTCTTTAAAAATGAAAGAAGCTATCTGATTGGTTGCTATTGGCAACTGCACCGCTCTTCCTCGACACAGGTTTTGCTAAATCTTCCCAGTCCATAACGTTAATGGCTTGTCCAGACTGATCAGACATTGCTTCCTGAAGTTCAGTGGGGGAGATTTATCAAAACCTGAGCAGAGGAAAAATTGCCCAGTTGCCCATAGCAACCAATCAGATCGCTTCTTTAATTTTTCAGAGGTCTCTTTAAAAATGAAAGAAGCAAGCTTATTGGTTGCTATGGGCAACTGGGCAAATTTTCTCTGCACAAGTTTTGATAAATCTCCCCCCAATGTTTTTAAGGCTCCCCTACAGAACACCCTATCGAAGAACAGACATCTCTCATAATAACCATCGTACTAGGATTTTATGCCTTAGTTGTAGATTTTCTGTGGTCGTTGTCACATTTAAAGGCTTATGGCAAATCTTACATATGTATCATTATTATACTTTATTTTTCAGCACTGTACATATGATAAGGGTTAAAACACAAACACAAGTACAATAAATGAGATACAGAGTAAATCCCAGACTGATTTTAGTGGGAGAGAGGGTCCTGCCCGAGAGGGCTTACAATCTAACAATAGGGAAACAGTAGGTGAGGGAGACAGCTGGTCGTCTATGAGAAGTTTTGAAAGTAGCCATTCCCAGTGCAGTGGCAGCAGCGTTACGGTAGGTCATATACTTGCTTGTAGAGATGGGTCTTTAGGTTGTTTTTGAAGGTCTTGATGGTGGGTAAGAGCTGGATAGGTTGGGGTAGTGCGTTCCAGTGTACAGGGGAAGCACGGGAGAAGTCTTCAAGACAGTTGTGTAAGGTACAGACGAGGAGAGAGCAGGTCTAATGAGGATCGAGAGATCAGAGATGTCCAAAGGGGACAGGATGAAATCGGCCTTGTATGTAATTGGGAACAATTTTAACTGAATTTAATGGCAATGGGTAACCAGTAAAGGGATTGGCAGAGGGGAGAGACAGAGGAGCAGAAAGAGGAGAGGATTAGTCAGGCAGCAGAGTTGAGGATGGATTGGAGGGAAGCAAGAGTCTTTTGATGGATGGTCACAGGACCATCCATAGACTTGCATTGCGGGGGCCTGTCTGTGACGTCACGAGCCTCCGATGCTGCAACCGACACTAAACGAACTCCGAGTGGAGCAGAGAGATGACGGGGTCCCTCACGATCAGACATCTTGTCTCCTATCCTTTTGGTTTGAGCAGACATGGACAGCAAGATGAACTGCAGTGACCAGTGTCAGTCAGCTGCTGCAAAGGCAAAGGCAATCATGGGATACAGTCGACCGTGATAAGGACATCACACACTGGGAGATATACCTGTAGTTCTGCCTTAGGCAGAGAGCAGCAGTTTATTCTGAGGTCTTACAAAATACCAGGTGAGGGTGGGGTGCGTAGAAAATAAAAAGGATTCCCAGAAACCTGCTGACATAGGGATTATGTTAATGTGACAGATTTATTTACTGTTCACCTGCTAATTTATCAGTCACTATTTTACGGAGTTCTCCGACGCATTCTAATCACTCCCCTGATTACCTATGGAGGACTTCTGTTGTAACATGCAAATCAGACTCCCAATGTGTGAACTATTATGTACACTAGTATTATCCCAGTGTATAGCAGTATTTCACAAGGCGGGAAGGAACAGGCTACGACAAGCCATTTGTGCAAGAAACTGTACCCCCATTATAAAAGTATTAACAGGATGAATCAAGATGTAGACATTAAGGTTTTCAATAGCAGAGTCCAGACCTTTCCTACAGTGAACTTTGTCCACACTTGTGCACAGGGTAAGAACATATATTAAAGGGGTACTCCGGCGCTAAGACATCTTATCCCCTATCCAAAGGATAGGGGATAAGATGCCTGATCACGGGGGTCCTGCCGCTGGGGACCCCCGTGATCTTTCATGCCGCACCTGTTACATCAGCTCCCGGAGCATGTGCGCTCCGGGTCTGATGACTTTCGATCACGGGGCCGGAGTATTGCGACGTGGCGGGACCCCCGCGATCAGGCATCTTATTCCCTATCCTTTCGATAGGGGATAAGATGTCTTAGTGCCGGAGTACTCCTTTAAAGGGGTAGTTTGACTTCAGGTTAGAAATCATAAAAATGCTGCTAAAGCAGATAGCATTGCTTATCTGTGTGCCCCAAGTTATGAGGGGGTGGATCCTCAGTACTACAATTCCCATAATGCACTGCTTTACTAAGCCCCTCCCACAGCCATCCAGCCAGTTCCCTACCCAGAGCAGAACATCTCATTTAATAGACTATTCCACAATCGGTGAGGTTACAGCATCTGCTATTCATTCCCTGTTTGCTCCTCTCTGACCTCACGACCACCCCCATGACATCCACCCCCCCCCCCCCCCGCCCTCACTATGCAATTCTATGGGAGGGGGCGTGACAGCCGTCACGCCCCCTCCCATAGAATTGCATAGTGGGGGCGGGGGGGGGGGGGAATAACGTCACACTGGGGCGGAGTCGTGAAGTCACGATACTCCGGCCCCGTGGTTGGCAGTTTGTGACCCGGCAGCGCGGCGTGCAGCTCAAAGAGGCATGTGCCGAATGCAAGATTGGGGGGGTCCCCAGCGGCGGGACCCCTGTGGTCAGACATCTTCTCCCCCTATCCTTTGGATAGGGGATAAGATGTCTTAGGGCTGGAGTACCCCTTTAATAAGGACTATTTATTAGGGTATGATCTCACATAGAAATCTTTGTGGCATATTTTATCTATCAATGAATGCAGGAGGGAAAAAAAAGTGCAGGAAAATAATAGATGCCACTAAATATTTGTGTATGTAGACATATCCCTAAGTGGTTTCATTTTTTATTTTATTTCAATACAAACCTACTGATTTTGCATATTTTTTTCCTGCATGCTCTACGTGGACACACCACTTTTTCCGTTCTAGAAAAGAATAGCCCATGGTCATGCTACACACGTCATACGTTCCTGCTTACACATCGTACATTCCATGTGTCGGTAGATTCTAAACATATATAATGACACCAGATGTCTCACATCCTATACTTCACTTATCATCCACCCATCATCCCCGGTATATATTCCACAGTTATAAGTACACATTCTGGATATCCCCTCTTGACCCTTCAAGTATGTGTAACCTAAACAATAAAAAGTGTATACATGTATATACCAACGCCTTCAAACTATAAAGACTCAGTTTCTGGGTAGAAGAGCTTATCTATTAAAGGGGTACTCCATTGGAAAACGTTTTAATTTTTAAATCAACTGGTGCCAGAAAGTTAAACAGATTTGTAAATGACTTCTATTTTAAAATGTTAATCCTTCCAGTACTTAGCTGCTGTATGCTCCACAGGAAGTGCTTTTCTTTTTGAATTTCCTTTTTGTCTGACTACAGTGCTCTCTGCTGACACATCTGTCCATTTAAGGAACTGTCCAGAGTAGGAGCGAATCTCCATAGAAAACTACTCTTGCTCTGGACAGTTCCGGAGACAGACAGAGGTTGTCAGCAGACAGCAGCTGATAAGTACTTGAAGGATTAAGATATTTAAATAGAAGTAATTTACAAATCTGTTTACCTTTCGGGCACCAGTTGATTTAAAAAAAAAAAAAAAATTCCTGTGGAGTACCCCTTTAACCATTACCTTATAAAAGGCAAAGTTACTGTGGAAACCTACCAATTATGTGACTATCCATGGGAAAATATATTGAAATACTCTTGTTTTCAAACTAGCTACCGTAATACTGCTTTACTGTGTAGATCAGGACAATATCAGCAGAGTTGTTTCATTGATCTTTGAACACCATATACATGAAAATATACAGCAAAGTAAAAGGAAAGCCCTACCTGTAAAAGTTAGAGAATGATTAAAGGGGTACTCCACTGGCCAGCATTCGCAAGTAAATGTTCCGAACGCTGTTTTTGCGCTGAGGTCGACCACGCCCCTTGTGACATCATGGCCACACCCCCTTCAATGAAAGTCAATGGGAGGGGCCTTCACACCCACTCCCATAGACTTGCATAGGGAGTGGTTGTGATGTCACGAGTGGCGCGGCCGATCCCCGCAGCACGAATACAGCGTTCGGAACATTAACTTCTGAATGCTGGCCAGTGGAGTAACCCTTTAAGGGTATTGAACTTCTCAATAATTTATGGTAGCCCATCAATCTCTATCCCAGCGGCTTAGTACAAAGCCTTCCCTCTGGCTACCTATGTATGGACTTGCAGAACTGTAGGCTCCGTGTCCATAGAATGCACAATGGCAGTGGTAATATTTACCCAAGTGACCAACACCATGTGACAACCTTTGACCAAAAGACTGTACAGTTTATATGGCCCACGTATGGGCTAAAATGGTGCTTTTACTTGGCAGCTGGAGTAAAGTGTGAGAACATTTTTTTATGATACAAGAAACTTTATGGGGCATTTTATGAAATATTTGTATAACGTGGCCAACCCTTTTAAAGCAAGGCTTGAGGAAAAACTTAAATGGGCACTCTCCTTTACAAAAACTTTTTCCATAATGTAGATAATAGCATTATATGGAATATTCATACAATGTGTGTAAATTTTTGGGAGAAAAAAAATGCTGTCTTGTCTCAGCTGGGACAAAATACAGTAAGTGTCGGCAGGATAAGCAGGGCTCTGTGTACTGAGGCCCTGCGATACGCCCCTGACTCACAAAACAGGCTGATTGCCAAGCCAGGAGCCCGCACAAAGCCCTGCTGTGAATTAGGGCTGGTGAGTAAAAGTTTTTTTTATGTATTTTATTGTATAACCCTAGGCCACATATACATTGCGTCAAATAATAATTCCTGCTCATTAGTCAAGTCCATACTTCCACATCCATCCTGCTTTGTAAAATTTTTGCTAAAACCCATATTTGATTTTGTTTTGCTGACTATTGTAGAATACTTAGACAGGTCCTCTGCAGGACCGATTTGAACAGACACCTCTTTGTGCCGGTCATACCCTGGTTGACTGCTCTTTTCTTGAAAAATCTTGTCTTGGATTGGAAAAATATGTAATATTTTGAGGTTGACCTGACCAAATATGTGTCTCTTCTGAAGGATCTTGAGGAGGTTAATTCACCAGTCTTATTGGTTTATCATCTTCTGCTGTCGACTCTTGATGCAGAGTTGGACTGAATTGATCGATCACCGTTGTTGATTGGTTCACCCAAGGATTTCTTCTGTATTTGTCCACTATCTTTACAATGCCATCCACAGTTCTTTCCTTAGATGCAGCTATCCGTGTGGCACAGTCCAAAAATGTAAATTTACTAACCAAAGCCTTCAACATGGCAGGTGGAAGAGCTGAATCCTTATGTCCCATTACCAACCGGTATGCCTGCTCGAATTTCCTTGAAAATTCCCATGGATCATCATGTGGAGTTACCTTGAGGTCTTCCAAAATATCAATCCCAAAGTCATCATCTCCAGTGACCAGGACAGCAAGTGCTTTAAGACGATCTTGCCTATCACCCCAGTGATCCTCATTGGACCAAAACTGAGGTCCTCCTTCTGGTCTACCAACAGGAGATGTTAAGCGAGCTGACATCTGAGAGGGCAACCACAATTTCATCATCAAGCAGGATTCCCGTGGACCCAAGTTATGCTGGGAGCATTCATCTTCAAATACAGACATGTTTGTGAAAGGGTTTTTGTTGTGGTCGTATTTTGTAAAGTTTGGCAACAGTTGTACTAGTGTATTAGTTAGGCTTTCTTTATATTGGGTATCCCTTTCCTGAGGGTAAGGGCTCTGCTGGACAAATGCTGTTGACTTGACTGGGATAGGACTTGACTCAACTGGCAGAAGACTTGACTTGACAGGTATAGGAACAGACGTTACTGGCATAGAACTTGATTTGACTGGCAGAGGACTTGACTTAACTGGCATAACACTATAGTCTTTACTACCACCTGTTTCTTCATTCTCTAACTCTTCATTATAAACATAAGGATATATAGAAAGTTGGTTTGGATTCACCACTTGTGATTGGCAACTTGACCGTGACAACAAATACTCAATCATTTTGCCTCTTCTGTTGAAGTTGTTCTCTAGGAGCTCCTGTTTAGACTTACTGAGCCCACAGCTCTTACAGGGGTCATCAATAGAGGACTGGCCATCTCTACCTTTGACCTCATTCTGAAACACGGTCAACATTTTCATTATATTAGAAATATTTTTGGTATTGGGCCTAGGAAGGCATGTTTTACGACCTTCTAGTCTTTCGTTTGCCGCCTCGCACTGTTCCCACAGAGAGTCCCAGACTTTATGTAACGGCTCTCCTTTAGGCACATTAAAATTTAATTTACTCTCATCTGCATGTTGATAAATGGCATCCATACTCACAGAATTGTTGGTGCTCTGAGCAATCCACAGGTCCTTCTTATAACTTCAGGGACTCGTCCACCACATGCAATATTAAGAAGTCCTCTTGTCTGATGGTTGTGGAGTACTCAATAAACAATGAATGTAAATCCTTCTCATGAACAAATAGGAAGTACCAGAAGGTATAAACCCAACACAGTCCACTCAGATGCTTCAGTGAATGGTAGGGAGGACACTCAGTTGGACAAACACTGGACTCTTCAGGCTCTAGCACAAGAACACTGGATAATATACCTGTTGATACACCTGGTAGTTTGTGTTATTAGTGACTAACTCAAATAGCTTTATATATAAATAAAATTAAGGTAATTAAAATTCTATGATAACAGGGTAAGTGTGGTAGTGCCAACGTAGATATTAAACATTTGTAGCATGAATAACTATACGAACTCACATATATATCTGAAACATATGCACTGTTTTTTCCTAAGAAGGAAACTAAAAAAAAGGAAATGAAATAAAAATGTTTATCAATCTCACCCAGGTCTTCCATACATATAAATAATTGGCTTGGTCGAGTATTCATGTGTTCTGAATGGAGTGGGAGGGGGAGTGTTAAAGGGGTACTCCGGTGGAAATTTTTTTTTTTTAAATCTACTGGTGCCAGAAATGTAAACAGATTTGTAAATTACTTCTATTAAAAAATATTTGTCCTTCCAGTACTTATTAGCAGCTGTATGCTACAGAGGAAATTCTTTTTGTCTTGACCACAGCGCTCTCTGCTGACACCTGAATCCCCCACATCAGGAACTGTCCAGAGCAGGAGAAAATCCCCATAGCAAACCTATGCTGCTCTGGACAGTTCCTGACATGGACAGAGGTGTCAGCAGAGAGCACTGTGGACAAGACAAAAAAGAAATTCAAAAAGAAAAGAATTTACTCTGTAGCATACAGCTGCTAATAAGTACTGGAAGGATTAAGATTTTTAAATAAAAAGTAATTTACAAATCTGTTTAACTTTCATGCACCAGTTCATTTCTCTCTCCAAAAACAAAAATGTCATGCAGTTGAAATCTACCATGCCTGATACTTCTCCCCATACAGTGGGCAGTGTGCCGGTATTGAGGTTTTGGCCAACTTTTCACTTATGTGTATGGAAGCCTTTAGGCTGGAATTCCACTGAGGATTTTTTTGCAAAAATGCTGTAAAAAACACCAATTTTCCCGCACAGCGATCCACTTGGCGTTTTTCAGTTTGGCTTTTTTTTTTTTTTTTTTTTTTTTTAGCAATTTTGGGCTCAGAGGCTGGGTTTGTTTCAGAATGGCGTGATTTCTGAGATAACCATACAAAATGATACAAGCAGCAGACGATCTCACTGATTTTGGTGGGACCTGTCGGCCATCTAATGTATGAGTTGACCTCCTGACCCTCCCCTGACATCAGGGGGCTCTAACATGTTGGATTTCAACTGCCTTGTCCTTCTGTTCTCAGAGAGATGAACCGCCACGGGAGGTATCGGGCAGTGGCTTTCCCCTCCTCTTCCCCTTCAAAACACAGGCATGAGACAAGCATTCCGATGTATGGGGAAATCGGGAGGGACAGATGAAAGAGCATTAGACTTGTGTGCATGGCCAACTTTACACCATCTCACGAGATCATGAATCAAGAAGCAGCCCATGTTGGGGAGATCCTACTTTGCCCA
The DNA here is from genome assembly GCF_029499605.1 of Hyla sarda. NCBI lineage: Eukaryota > Metazoa > Chordata > Amphibia > Anura > Hylidae > Hyla > Hyla sarda. The sequence goes on along the minus strand of NC_079198.1, from coordinate 17,628,033 downwards.
TTTGTATTAATAAAGATGTGGGCTGTCAATGGGGTTTACGATTCTTATCTGCTAGATTTCCTTGACACCACTTATAGCAGCCAACACTAGGGGAATCCATACATTAGGTTATCATTAGACCAAAGCTGGATCCCTTTGGCGTAAGCTGTTGTCAGAAGCCATACTACTAACAGTCCTGATTTGGCATGGAGAATCCCTCAAATAACTTAAAGGGGTACGCCGCTGCTCAGCGTTCAGAACAGAATGTTTGGCCCTGGTGGCACATGACGTCACAGCCACGCTCCTTTGTGACGTCACACTCCACCGCCTCAATGCAAATCTATGGGAGGGGGCGTGGCAGCCGCCACGCCCCCTCCCATAGACTTGCATTGAGGAGGTGGAGTGTGATGTCATAAGGGGGCGTGGCCATGGCATCACGAGCCCCCGGCTCTGAGCGTTCGGAACATTTTGTTGTGAACGCTGAGCAGCGGAGCACCCCTTTAAAGAGACTAGTTTATGTGAATCCCACCCAAAATTGCCTATTTTGTAGAGGCGTTTCCAGGTTTCTCCGAGGTGAGGCTTAATATCCTGAGGTCCTCCAGGGCTCATACCGGACTCTCACCGCCACATTGTAGCAAGCTACCAGGACGGGAGAAAGATTGGTTCTTCTGATGTCTTAAGGATTGCCTAGACTGGACGCAACTGTAGCGAAACCTCAGCTGTGAGAAGTAACAGGTCTTTGAAATTAAGAACCTGAAAATCTGTAAACAAAAATGTTCTCGCTCGTTGACATCAGAGATCAAAGATGATTGAGAATTGAAATACGCATTATATAAGAACGTTTCGGAACACCTCTTGGATTTGACACCTACTTCAGCAAACGTGGTGTACATGGGAGGAGGCCAGCGTATAATATATGCACGAAAACACAGTGAGTCAGAGAACCGATGAGTGACGACATCACACGTATATGAATGAGCCGACATGATTCACACCGTCGGGAAAAACTCACATTGTCCTTAAATGTGACCTTCTACGTTGCTGGATTTAGGAATATCAGTGATTGTGGGGGTAGATCACTTCTGTTCTATGTATATTTTACAAAACATACAAATATGGCAACCAGGACATGGAGTATATAGTAACATCTGCTGCATTATAGGATGGATATGAGGGCTGTGCAGCACCTATCTGTATACATAGAGGCAGTGAGGCTGTGAAAGGGGGCACGGTGGTCCTGATACATTGCACAGGGAATCCCTGGCGGGACAACCCAAACTAATACAGTAGTCCCTCAAGTTACAATATTAACTGGTTCCAGGACGACCATTGTATGTTGAAGCCATTGTATGCTGAGATCATAACTCTATGGAAACCTGAAAAAGTGAGGATTAAAGAAAAATAACTAATATAGATAAATCAAGTCCTTACATATAAAAGTAATAAAGATCTGCTGGGAGCTGTAATCACTGTCTATGTAGAGGACAGGAGCTTCTTCAGGGTCCTGTACAGTACACACAATGTCCTAAAAAAGTAAAATAGAGCCGCCTTTTCTTGGTGTCCAAAGGAGCATCTAACTGTGGCACAGGTAAAGAGTACAGAACATGTAATACCTCCCTGTACTGTAGGGGGCGCTACCAGACAGCAGTCAGTGCATACACTTCAGTAATACAGGTAAAGAGTACAGAACATGTAATACCTCCCTGTACTGTAGGAGGCGCTACCAGACAGCAGTCAGTGCATACACTTCAGTAATACAGGTAAAGAGTACAGAACATGTAATACCTGTACTGTAGGAGGCGCTACCAGACAGGTATTCAGGGCATGAACTTCTGTAAGGCTTGGTTCACATCACGTTTTTGCCATACGGTTTTCAATCAGTTTTTCTAAAGAAAACCGTATGGCACAAAAACGGATGGAACAGTATGGGAAAAAGTAAACCATATACGTTTTTAAAAGTGCATACGGTTCCGTCCGTTTAAAAAAAAACAACAAAAAAACATATGTTTTTGAAAATGTCCATTTTTAATGGGAGGGTGTTGGGTGGGGACTTTAGGATGCAAATGTGCATGTGCAAAGTAAAAACAGTATACGGCTTCCCATATAGAACCATATACATGTGCATTTCCCATTGACATCCATGTTGAAAAAAAAAACGTATGCGGTTGCAGTACAGTTTTTAAACCGGAGTCAAAACAGTGGTTGACCACGGTTTTGTCTCCGGTTCAAAAACCGTACTGCAACCGCATATGTTTTTTGTTTATTTTTATTTTTTTACATGGACGTCAATGGGGGAAACCGTATACGTTTTTTTTACTTTGCACATGCGCATTTGCATCCTAAAGTCCCCACCCAACACCCTTCCCATTAAAAATGGACAACATTTTCAAAAAGGTATTTTTTATTTTTTTATTATAAAAACGGACGGAACCGCATGCACTTTTAAAAATCAGTATACGGTTTAAAAACGCATACAATTTACTTTTTCCCATACTGTTCCATCAGGTTTTTTTTGCCATACGGTATTCTCTAAAAAAAAAACTGATCGATAACAATATGGCAAAAACGTGGTGTGAACCCAGCCTAATACAGGAGTTTTACCAGTGATTGCCCATTCTGATTGGTCAGATCTTTCAGCCATTGACAAATTTCACAGATCTGGACTGTCTGTACATTGTATGTTGAGTCTGGTTTCATGTTACAATGGTCCAGAAAAGACCATTGAATGTTGGAAATATTGTATGTTGAGGCCATTGTAAGTTGAGGGATCACTGTACTGTATATAAAACCTGCATGACTGTCATGGGCAAGAAGGAGACATAATACAGATAGATAGATAGATAGAGAACAGCAGCACTCCAAATCACGTGTAGTGATGAGCGGCATAGGCCATATTCGAATTAGCAATATTTAGAGAATATTTGAACGCATATTCGTTGACTTTTTTTTCCATGCAAAATTTGTAATTAAATTCGCAAAATGTGCATGCGATTATATCTTTCAAGTAACTAGTTTCCTATTGGTTGCTAGGGATGTTGCTAACCTCTGACAACTGTATTTGCATCCTTCTCATTGGCCCACAAGCTTAAAGAAGGGAGGGATCAGTGTCCTCTGGAAGTGCAGATATTCGCATAATTTTCGCATAAAATTCGCATATTTGCCTTCTTTGGACCACAAGCTGGAAGCAGGGAGGGATGATCACTTTTTATTTACACAGTGCACATCATTGTGATGTGTACTGTAAAAAAAAAAAAAAGAAAATAAAAAAGATGAATATTCATCATAACGAATATAATTCCAGATATTCAAAATATTCGTGAAATCGCGAAGCGCCAATATTTGCGAAAAAAATTTGCTATTCGAATATTCGCGCTCAACACTAATCACGTGGAAAAATGTGTGGCTTTTATTCAACAGGCTCTGATATTTGGGGAATAAAAGCCACAAATATTTCCACGTGGTTTGGAGTGCTGCTGTTCTTTCTTTTGTATAGGTAGATTTATAGCTAGATAGAGATATATATATATATATATATATATATATATATATATATGAGATATATAGATCAATTTGAAAGTACAGCACAGCTATCCAATAGACAGAAAAGTGGCTCCAATGTTCAATAGACAGACGTATGAGACAGATAGATAGATAGAAACAAAGAATAAGTCAGCCAGCACTTTAGTTGATACCAAACTATTATATGGACCTGGCCTGCAGGTGCACGCTACTAGGCTAGATATACAGCAACAGAAGAATGCAGCAGCACACTGCCAGCACAAGGATATAGGTGAAACATGAACATGCAGATAAAACATGGAGAGCTATACAGCTATGGTGTAATAGATGCAAATGTGAAACTATGAGATAGTGAGGCACTTAGCTTGCAAATTTGTCTCCGCCGGTGGTCAAATAGCTTGGACCGTCCCACCGTGATAAGGTGGCCTCATTGGTACGGACCCAACACTGTGAATATGCCTCTGTGTGAACAGTTCAGTAAGCATGGCAGGATCTGGAACATCTTACCGCTATCTTACTATCTCATAGTTTCACATTTGCATCTATTACACCATAGCTGTATAGCTCTCCATGTTTTATCTGCATGTTCATGTTTCATCTATATCCTTGTGCTGGCAGTGTGCTGCTGTATTCTTCTGTTGCTGTATATCTAGCCTAGTAGCGTGCACCTGTAGGCCAGGGCCATATAATAGTTTGGTATCAACTAAAGTGCTGGCTGACTTATTCTTTGTCTGTATTGCACATACGGGGGAGTGACTACCTCCATGTTGGCCTTGCACCCGACCCACCTCTATCAGGTGTGTATATAAGGTGTCTTGGATGTTCCAGATCCTGCCATGCTTACTGAACTGTTCACACAGAGGCATATTCACAGTGTAGGGTCCGTCCCAATGAGGCCACCTTATCGCAGTGGGACGGTCCAAGCTATTTGACCACCGGCGGAGACAAATTTGCGAGCTAAGTGCCTCACTATCTCATTGTTTCACATTTGCATCTATTACACCATAGCTGTATAGCTCTCCATGTTTTATCTGCATGTTCGTGTTTCACCTGTAAGGATATAGGCAGTGTGCTGCTGCATTCTTCTGTTGCTAGATAGATAGAAAGATAGAAATAGATCTACGTACACTACACCTACACATGACACATCACAGTAGATAAACATTTCGGATCCCTCCTACGTGCCAGACAACCTGTTCTGTCACCTGTTTACAGGACAACTTGCGGGACCGTCTGCCAAAATATCAAATTACATCATCTCCAGGAAGAATTCCTAAAAGATCAGTAGTGTATTCTGTAATGCATATATACAGTCACCTTACAGGTTACTCAGCCCAATAACATGTTCATTATAACTGATACCCCAAATTTTATCTTCTTATCAGCTTCACAATGACCTATGGCCAGAACACAATGACATCTACAACAACTACGTAAGCAGTTGCACAATATAATATAAATATAAAGCATCAATTGGGATTATAGGATAGCGACTGTGTGTAAATGTGCAGTTTACCTGGCAACATTTTTTTTTTATGAATCCACCCAGATTAAAGGGGCACTCCAGTGGAAAACTTTTTTTTTTTTTTTTTTTATTTTTTTTTTTATCAACTGGTGCCAGAAAACTAAACAGATTTGTAAATTACTTCTATTAAAAAAAAAAAATCTTAATCCTTCCAGTACTTACTAGCTGCTGAATACAACAGAGGACATTATTTTTGTTTTGGAACACAGAGCTCTCTGCTGACATCATGACCACAGTGCTCTCTGCTGACACCTCTTGTTCATTTTAGGAACTGTCCAGAGTAGTAGAAAATCCCCGTAGAAAACATGTGCTGCTCTGGACAGTTCCTAAAATGGACAGAGATGTCAGCAGAGAGCACTGTGGACACAATGTCAGAAAAGAGCACTCTTTTCCAAAAAGAAAATAATTTTCTCTGTAGTATTCAGCAGCTAATAAGTACTGGAAGGATTAAGATTTTTTAATAGAAGTAATTTACAAATCTGTTTAACTTTCTGGCACCAGTTGATTTAAAAAAAAGTTTTCCACCGGAGTACCCCTTTAAGCAGAGATGTGAACCTGTTTATATTGTAATGAGAGATACAGTCCATGAAGGAGAATGACGCAACACACATTTAAAGGTTTAGGAGGTAGTATTCCTGAAATATATGTTTGGTGGAATTGCAGTCTAGGCTGGTGTAGGGCAGTGGTCTTCAACCTGCGGACCTCCAGATGTTGCAAAACTACAACTCCCAGCATGCCCGGACAGCCAACGGCTGTCCGGGCATGCTGGGAGTTGTAGTTTTGCAACATCTGGAGGTCCGCAGGTTGGAGACCAGTGGTGTAGGGGTTTGTGAAGGGGTGACTGGAGATTGTCTGGGACCGGAAGATACATCCATATAATTATATTTTGTTTTATTTAAACAGGTCCAAATATATTTTTTATATAGAGGTCAGGGCTTCGTTTTCAGAGCGCTAAATCCCCGGCCTCCCTTAGGATAGGGTCACACTGGGCAGATATGCAGAACATTTGAATTCAAATAGAGAAAAAAAATAGACCTGGTCGCACATCCACAACATGCACCTTGATCTAAGGCTTCTCAGCAACATTTATTAAACTAACAGGTCATTATTGTACTTTATGATCATGAAGTGCAAGCCCACTAGCCACGTCAAGCCACCTGTAAGTAGCGGGTCCCTAACATCCCTAGCATAAAATAGCGCAGCACTGAGCGGCAACCACCACCAGTGCCCACAGGGGGAGCTACTCACTGGTAAAGCAGCCCCAATGCCACTCAAACCAGTCCATGGTCGGCTCCTCCCCACTGACATGGCGCCGCAGCAGCAACGGACGCAGCACAGCACCGCACCAGTGTGAACAGGTGTAAAAGCTCACTCACCATGGGGGACATTTATAAAAAAAAGTGTTTACCCGTTTTTTTTTTTTTCTTTTCTTATTTTTGCCGCAAAAAAGTCGCAGTTGCGACTGCGTTCTTCAGAGCGAGAAAAGCAAAAATCTTGATTTCAACTTTTGTAAGCAACTTTCACAAATCAGCTTACGGTAGTTAGAGATTTATAAAATGCGAATGTCGCAAAAAAAAAAGTCACAGTAAAGTAAAAAGTTGGCTTACATTTACTCCAGGAAAATCCTGGCTTCCCAAAATGCCTCACCTACTTTTGCCTACCTGTGGCAGATTTCAAGATTTTGCTTACGTGCGACAAATTTATTAAGGCTGTGCGAAATAATAATAAATTTGTCGCACGTAAGCAAAACGGCAATCGGGAAAAATAAATAAATAAATAAATAAATAAAAATAAAAACGAGGACTAAAGCAAGGTTTTATAAATGTCCCCCCAGGTGGTCTGTGCAGTAGCGTACCTATGCGTTGGCGATCCTGGGCCCTGCCCACCCCCAAGGGTAGGTACAGCCAGAAAGGGGCCCCCCCGGAACACACACACTTGCTAATGGGGATCAAGGACACTTGTCCCGGAGGGAGGGAATGCCGCTTTCAATTTTTTGCCAAAAGGTGCCAAAAAATAGCTATACATGTGCTTCCCTTAGACACCCCTGACCTAAGGAGTTCGATACTAGGGGTGCACAACCCATAAATGTAACCATGAAAAAAAATTACCGTATATGATTTGTTTTTGTCTTTTTAATGTTTGTTTTCCCAAAATTTTTTATTTCACTACAACTTCCAAAAGTTTAGGATAAATATGCATGTTCAACAATTGTACGGAGAGTTGTTTCCTATTCGGGGTCCCAGGCAAGCTGTGATGACCCTCACAGAACACTAAGGTAAAAATAACTTTGAGGTCAATGTGGGCATCTCTTCACCAGGAAAAATGGGGCTCTCTACAATTGGCCAAGAAGCATAGCCATAGTGGGTGCAGAGGTAGTAACTGTACCTGGGCCCTGAGTGGCCCCGCCCCCAATGGTAAAGATTTTGCATTAGGACCCAGGATAAAGGCACAGGGGTGGACTCGAACTCACGGACGAGCATAGAACGAGAGGCAGCAGCTCTAGCCCCAAGCTACCTCCTGGTACGGTTAGGACCCAGGAGCTACACCTCTGGTGGGTCCACCACTTGGGCTGGTTCAAAATGCCGTCTATCTTATGGGGAACATGGGCCCCTGGCTAATCTGCCTCCTTGGAGAAAAGGAAAGCATGACCCTTAAAAGGAGATACAGTATATCATGTACGAAAATGTATCCCCTATCCCCCCGTGATCTCCTGTACAGGGCCCTATCTCTCTCCGGGAACAGAGCCTGCCGACCCCCTCCAAATATCTTTATGGGAGAGCAGAAGATAGTCGAACAGCTTTCCCATAGAGGTAAATGAAGGGGGGGGGTGGGGGGTGTCAGCAGCCGCCTTGTGGGGGTCGACATGCCCCGTTCCTGGAGATAGCTGGGGCCCCATACAGGTCCCAGCATTATATATCCCCTTTAATATAGAAAATACAAATGGTCTCCGCTAGAACAATGACAAGTATTCCAATGTGTTATCAAGAATGGAAAAATACAAATTAAATTGGCCAATATGCATGTGAGCAAATAAAGCAATGCAAATACAATAGGGAAACAAATGCAAAAGGATGATAAACAAAAAACAAAAAGGTGTACCAAAAACATTGTCCGACTTCTAAATGGGTACAAGTTCATGTAATAGATGTTGACAAGGAAGTGGTGAGGAGGTAAGTGAGCCGGCCACCGGGCCCTAGGTATGGACACCTGGCGCCTGTGCGGAGAATTGTATGACTCTGTGGTGGTCACTTGGTCTTCGGTGAATTTACAGATGGAAAAATATTTAAACATTACAAACTAGATACTCGGAGCTCCATAAGAAGCACAGAGTGAAGCTTTTATTTTTATTTTTTATGTTGGTATTTTTTGTGTGGTAATATATTATTCTTCATTAATGATAATCATAGTACAGCGCCTCAACAAGAAATATTTGTGCTGCTCAAATCAGATTCAGACAGGAAGGAATAGACAGGTCTTGGTGCAAAGTACCAAAGGGACTGGACATATTGAGGACAAGGAACATAACTAGCGTTTCAGTGAACAGTGGACCTCACTCTGTTCAGATACCTAATGTAGAAAGTGAGGAGCCCAGTCATTCCCGTAGACTGCCAACTATAATGCCAACCTAATATGGAGGGAACTATACTGCCAACCTAAAGTGGGGGGGGGGGGGGAACTATACTGCCAACCTAATGTGGGGGGAACATTACTGCCAGCCTAATGAGGGGTAACTATGCTGACAACCTAATGTGGGGTAACTATGCTGACAACCTAATGTGGGGGAACTATGCTGACAACCTAATGAGGGGGAACTATGCTGACAACCTAATGTGGGGGAACTATGCTGACAACCTAATGTGGGGGAACTATGCTGACAACCTAATGTGGGGGAACTATGCTGACAACCTAATGTGTGGGGGAACTGTGCTGCCTACCTAGTGTGGGGGAACTATGCTGCCTACCTGCTGTGGGGGAACTATGCTGCCTACTTAAAGGGGTATTCCAGGCAAAAACTTTATATATATATATATATATATATATATATATATATATATATATATATATATATATCTCAACTGGCTCCGGAAAGTTAAACAGATTTGTAAATTACTTCTATTAAAAAAATCTTAATCCTTCCAACAGTTATTAGCTTCTGAAGTTTTCTGTCTAACTGCTCAATGATGATGTCACGTCACGGGAGCTGTGCATGATGGGAGAATATCCCCATAGGAGCTGGACAGCTCCCGGGACGTGAGTCATCAGAAAGCAGTTAGACAGAAAACAGCAACTCAACTTCAGAAGCTAATAACTATTGCAAGGATTAAGAATTTTTAATAGCAGTAATTTACAAATCTGTTTAACTTTCCGGAGCCAGTTGATATATATATATATATATATATATATATATATAAAAAAAAGTTTTTGCCTGGAATACCCCTCCTCCACTGCCCCAGTGTTTGGAACATTTTGGTCCGAACTCTGGGTGCGGGCTGCGGGGCTTGTGACATCACAGTCATGCCCCTTGTGACGTCACACCACGCCCCCTCAATGCAAGTCTTTGGGGGGGGGGGGGGGGGTGTCCACCACTGAATGATACTCTGATAGTGCTCCTCCCGAGACTAGACTCTGGATCCGCCCCTGGCTGTCACCCTCCCTCCTGCTGCCTGTCTCCAAAAAAAAAAAAAAATAAGTGTGGAAAAAGTAAAAAATAAATAAATAACATTTTGTGTTCTGTGAAAAGCCTGAAATTAAGTTGTCAAAAGAGGGAGATAGGAGGTAGTTTGGGAGGGAAATTCTTGATATGCTAAATCATTTTTTACAAATCTGACTTTCATTTTTAACAAGGCCTCTGCAAAATGAAAGAAGCGATCTGATTGGTTGCTATGGGCAACTGGCCAACTTTTCCTCTTGATAAATCTCCTCCATAATGAACTTTCCCAAGGACAATTCCTGACACGTAGAGCTCCGGCCCGTAATTGTTTTCAGGAAATACCCTGAGGAAGGTGTTACGCTATACTATGTGGTATCAGGAAGCAATCAGTCTACTCAGTGTCACCTCTGCCTTTCAGCAATGCTAATTAATACGTTGCGTCACTTAGTAAGTCACTCGCAAGAGGTCGTGGTAACTTTTAGAGAGTCTCCTGGAGTTTCTATCCTGCTCTCCGTAGTGATACCACATGGAAAATATACAATTAAATAGGATCGGTACACAACATTATTTGTATAAAACGTAATAAACATAACAGATAGAAATCATTCAGCGTTCTGTGGTCACCGGCCCCCGTGACATACACAAGGGTGTGCCGCATTGTTGTACTGGGTGTAGGGGAGTAGACTTGTAGATAAGGATATGTAATAGATTTGTCACTTCAAGGAAAACAAATATGTTTATATAAGTGTCAATGAGCGGACGGCAAACTGATATGTGATGTCCCAGTACGGGATGATGTGGCCCCGTACTGTCCTCCTGCCCTGTCAGGCAGAGTCCCTGCATGTCCCTAGGGCTCCCCTGCAGCATATCCCCATTATGTATATAGGTTTTGCCTCATTTAATGTACTGTTGCTTTAATGTTTGTACCACATGATTGTTACTAGTGATGAGCGGCCGGGGCTATATTCGAATTTGCGATATTTCACGAATATATGGACGAATATTCATCCTATGTTCACAAAATTTGCATATTCACTATTTTTTTTTCCATGCGAAAATTGGCAATGAAATTGGCATAGTGCAAGGAACAGACGCTGGGGACCATGCCCCCTCTATGCAAGTCTATGGGAGGGGGTGTGGTGGATGCCATGCCCCCTCCCATAGACATGCATTGAGGGGTCGTGACTTCATGAACCCCGCCGCCCGCACCCAGTGTTCTAAACAAATGCCGGGAGCTGCCTCGGACCGCCCCCCCCCCCCCCCCGATTAGACATCTTATCCCCTATCCTTTGGGTAGAGTACCCCTTTATCTTTTATTTTGTCATCCACAGACTCATAAATGCTTGTTTTTTTGCGCAACCAATTGTAATTTGTATTTACATCACTCATTTTACCATAAAATGTACGGCGAAACATTAAAAAAAATTAGATCGATAGATATATTTCTATCTATCCATCTATCTATCTCTCATTTGTGTGGTGAAATTGAAAAAAAATAAAACAACTTTTGGAGGGTTTTGTTTTTGTGTTGTACGCTTTGAGGTAAAACTCACATTTTTTTTTTTATTCTGTGGATCAATACGATTAGAACAATACCCATGGTTACACGCTTTTCTATTATTTTACAGCTTGTAAAAAAAAAAAAATTTAAAAAATTGTGTGACCCCTATAACTTTCTCATATTTGGTACATGCGGCTGTATGAGGGCTAATTTTTTGTGCTGTCATCTGTAGTTCTGATTAATATATATATATACATACATACACACACACACACACACACATGTACACACACACACGTGACCTTTTATGAAAAAAATTTTGGGGATACAAAAGCAGCAATTTCAGTTTTTTTTATTTATTCATATTTTTAAAATGCCATTAACCATACTGCAACATTAACATTTATTTAAATAGTTTGGACATTTCCGCATGTGCCAATACCAAACATGTAAAAAAATATTATTTATTTAATGGGAAAAAAGGGGCTAACTTTTCTTGGGGGAGGGGCTAACTTTTTATTTCCCCTGTTTTTACTATTTTACATTTTTTTATGTCTCCATAGGGGACTGTCTATAGAAATCATTTGATTGCTTATACTGTCCAGTGCTATGCATAGGCATAGCACTGATCAGTACTATCTGCCATCCACTGGGAGTAGTAGTTTTGCAACAGTTGGTGGTCCATCATTTGGAGACCACTGGAATAGGTCATCAATAGAAAAGCCCAGTAAAATCCCTTTAAGAGGGCTTGAGTTGCAATATCTGTTACAGCACAGGGTGGCACTGTTTCTGGGGGGAGGGGGACACACTTTTTAAAATCTAAGACACCCCTCCTGACCTCATCCCCAGTTTAAAGGGTTGTACCTACAATTTTAAAGAAATCATGGCTGGTTTCTTCTACATACAGCATCACATCTATCCATGAATGATAACAGCAACAGGAAGTTCAGCAAACCGGATCCAGGTAAAATAAAATAAAAAATCTTCTTTATGAGACAACATTAAAACAGAATCCACATGACGTGTAGATATGTGTGACAGGCCTGACGTGTTTCGGTCCACAGACCTTGAACGGCTACTCCGGTGGAAATTTATTTATTTTTTTTAAATCAACTTTTGGCAGAAAATGAAACTGATTTTTAAAATTGGAAGAAATAAATGGGGCTCAAGGGTCAAAGATATCTGGTTTAAGTTGATTGGAATTTATTAATATAGAGTACAAAAAGAACTAAATAGGGATGTACAGGGCCCTTGTACCTCCCTACTAGATTGAATAATACAAAATAAAATAAGATAATCCCAATATAAAAACTATAAAATTAATAACAACTATAAAATGCAATTTGAGCCTGTATAACAATATCAATATGTGGATCTTCTGATCTTGAGGAACAGCACAGTATAAAAGTTCATTCCACAACTCTTGTTTCCAAAGATCTTCAATAAAAAAGATAAAATGTATCCGCTACAAATAATCAATTGATGCGGTAGTGCTGTATCCATCCAAACCTTGGCAACTAGATCTCACCAACACAGTGATACAATGTGGCACTTTGTGAGCAGTGAACAGTCACTCAAAATCACTCTTTAAGCATTTCTGCGTATGTCATACATCATAGAAGCCAGTTAGCAATATTTTTCATATAATGCTCACCACTCCGAGATATCACGGATCTCCCTTCAGTATAATTGTGGGGGCCGGCTGTATGACGTCTTGTGGCCGGTGCCTTGCCTCTGTCCGGGATCGTGCTGCTGGAGTCTCGGCCAACTCCTATAATCGCGGCACTTGGTGGTGGGCACCGTTTGGGGGACTGCAGCGCTGTCAAGCGGAGACCCTTAGTCTGACCAACTTGGAATGATGGTGGTCCGAAGACCTCAAGTCTTTGTTGCAGATGGCCCGATTGGCTTCTCGCTAGTGGTTGTTGCAAGCGATAGGCAGAGTGAGTAAATCGGCGGCGTTCCTCGTGCAAAGGTCGCGCGCTCAGAAGATGGTTCACTGTGATGGATGCCTTAGGTCTGGCAAATGATTATTATTCTCTCAGAAGAATATTCTTTGATGACAGGCTCAATATCGCAATGTCTAAATCGCTGGACGCGTTTCAAAACCTTCCTCGGTTTTTTCTTCAGCAGCGGAACGTTCCGCTGCTGAAGAAAAAACCGAGGAAGGTTTTGAAACGCCACAAAGTGCCACATTGTATCACTGTGTTGGTGAGATCTAGTTGCCAAGGTTTGGATGGATACAGCACTACCGCATCAATTGATTATTTGTAGCGGATACATTTTATCTTTTTTATTGAAGATCTTTGGAAACAAGAGTTGTGGAATGAACTTTTATACTGTGCTGTTCCTCAAGATCAGAAGATCCACATATTGATATTGTTATACAGGCTCAAATTGCATTTTATAGTTGTTATTAATTTTATAGTTTTTATATTGGGATTATCTTATTTTATTTTGTATTATTCAATCTAGTAGGGAGGTACAAGGGCCCTGTACATCCCTATTTAGTTCTTTTTGTACTCTATATTAATAAATTCCAATCAACTTAAACCAGATATCTTTGACCCTTGAGCCCCATTTATTTCTTCCATATTGTTCCTATTTTTATACACCGTGGGTATAGGTGTGTGTTGGGTTGCTCGGGTCCTTGGTGATTGCCAGATAGACAGGAGCCTCTCCATTTTGTTTATAATGATTTTTAAAATTACTTCTATTTAAAAAAAAATCTTAATCCTTCCAATACTTATCAGCTGCTGGATGCTCCAGAAGAAGTTGTGTAGTTCTTTCCAGTCTGACCACAGTGCTCTCTGCTGACACCTCTGTCCATATCAGGAACTGTCCAAAGTAGGAGCAAATCCCCATAAGCAAACCTCTTCCGCTCCAGACAGTTCCTGGCATGGACCTAGGCGTCAGTAGAGAACACTGTGGTCAGACAGAAAGGAACTTACTCTAGAGCATAAAGCAGCTGATAAGTACTGGAAGGATTAAGATTGTAAAATAAAAGTAAGCTACAAATCTGTTTAAAACTTTCTGGCACCAGTTAATTTAAAAAAAAATAAAAAAAAAATAAAAAAGTTTTCCAGGGGAGTACCCCTTTAAAAACATAGTCAACACAACGTGTAGATATGCGTGACAGGCCTGACGTGTTTCAGTCAATAGACCTTAATCATAGGCAATCGTATCCATAAATTGTGTCTTGTATTGGAGTTATATGTTTGGAAGTAAATAGAACTGCAATACCAAAAACAGCCTGTGGACAAGTGTGATGCTGTTTTTAGAAGAGAGCAGCTACGTTTTTCTAGTCCTGCAAACCCCCAAAATTTGCATTTTTTACTTTTTTATGGCGCCATTGTACTGAATATAATGTTCCAACACAAACCCTTGAGTCTTCCCTGCCCCCAGGCTTACTAACCTACAAACGGTATAAGAGAAAGCCAGCTATATCACCATTACGCCAACGTACTTACATGCATTTTTAGGTAAGTGCATGAAGAGCCATTCCAGAAATATCCTGAATATACAACAGGACCATCTACATAATCACCCATATAACCTGCAGGAACATCTGTCTCAATGTTTCCGAACCGACGTGCCTCCTGCTGTTGCAAAACTACAACTCCCAGCATGCCCGGACAGCCTAAGGCTGTCTGGGCATGCTGGGAGTTGTAGTTTTGCAACAGCTGGAGGCATGACGGGTGTGAAATACTGATCTATGTACATGTAGGGGGGAGATTTATGAAAACCCGTCCAGAGGAAAAAATGCTGAGTTGCCCATAGCAACCAATCAGATGGCTTCTTTCATTTTGCCTTTTTAAAAATGAAAGAAGCGATCTGATTGGTTGCTATGGGCAACTCAGCAACTTTATATAAATTCCCCTGTAGTGTGTGACAGATAGATATTAATTATATAAAAATCAATATTTATAAATAAAGTTTTGTTTCCTTCGACATTACACATTCTTTATGTATGTGAGCTGTTTTTGGAAACTTTGTAAGCATCAATAAAATACTAAAAAAAAAACAATAAACTTGGTTATTAATACCGTAAAATAGTTCAAATATCTCCCACAACCCCTCACAAACATGCACGGTCAGCATCTATTAAGATAACACCACCAGGGGATCTGTAAACCATCCTGCACTCTATAAAGGCTTCATGTTATCTTCATGTTTCAAGTATAAAAGGGGGATTAGGATATGATAAGAAAAGACCCCGAGGACCATCAAAAAAGGTGATACGTGTGGTGACGTGACAGTCCCCGTCACCTGTCATGTCAGTGTGGTCTGCATTCAATTGTCCAGTCCTACTACAAGTCCCAACAAGCCCTTAAAAGGGCTACTCCGGTGGAAATTTTTTTTTTTTTTTTTATTATGAAAGTTCAACAGATTTGTAAATGACTTCTATTTAAAAATCTTAATTCTTCCAGTACTTATTAGCAGCTGTGTGCTACAGAGGAAATTGTTTTCTTTTTAAATTTCTTTTTTTTTTTTTTTGTCTTGTCCACAGTGCTCTCTGCTGACACCTCTGTCCGTGTCAGGAACTGTCCACAGCAGCATAGGCTTGCGATGGGGATTTTCTCCTGCTCTGGACAGTTCCTGATACGGGCATCAGGTGTCAGCAGAGAGCACTGTGGACAAGACAAAAATGAAATTCAAAAAGAAAATAATTTCCTCTGTAGCATACAGCTGCTAATAAGTACTGGAAGGACAATTTTTTTTATAGAAGTAATTTACAAATCTGTTTAACTTTCTGGCACCAGTTGATTTAAAAAAATGAAAAAAAAAAAGGTTTTCCACCGGAGTACCCCTTAAGGTCTCTGCATCACTGGTCACCTCCTTGGGCCCTGGCTGAACTGTACCGTCTGTCTACCCTCAGAAAAGCTACCGTTGTCCATAACTTGGCGTCTGAGTCTTTATTGCCCCAGTGCCTAGCCCAGGATCCAGTGGTATACCTTCAGGTGTTTTTAGGCTAAACCACGCCCTGGCGTCATGAATACAAGGGGTTAATGACATCTGCCCTCATGACACCCCGCTTCCACATAAGCAACCATGAAGACCATAAACAGAGCTCTGTTTACTATAGGAACACTAACGCAAACATAGTTATCAGATGCGCTTTCCTGTTCAGGCCCCTCCCATAGACAGGCATTAGGTGGGCCGAGCCGCCCTGTAGACGGGTGTCATCATGTAGATCAGCACTCATTTAGAAAACCGGTCTCACTTTGGGCCCATAATGCGCCCCTTTGCCTCACAGCCCCTGTTACAAGGGGAGATGTGTGGGGGATTGATTATTTTTACTTTTTTTTAGTGGATCAAAAAGACCAGATCAATCTGAAGAAGGGAGTGGTGACCCCCGAAACGAGTCATTGTGCCTAAATTTTATTATTTTATTTAATAAATGGTATTTCTGGAATTTCTTCTCCAACTTCTCCTTGACCAGAAGTAGCAGCGCCAGGTACAAGGGTTTTTGTTTTTTTTGCACCAACATTATCAGATCAGTTTATGGACGAGCAAATTAGCCCATATTTTGAGCCCTCATCGGCTTGTTTGTTATAAACATGTGTTGGCCAAACAACCAATTTGGCGTGACTAGACGACTATCTGATGAGTATGGAGGCCTCCCGACTCTCCTGGATCATGTTGGGGGTGAGAAGCGTCTGCCGTGCAGACTTTTTACAGCTCTGCCTTTTGTTCTTGAGAGATAAGCTATTGCCAGACCTTACCCTTCCTCCCTCTATTCCCAATACATCCTGCGTTACTACATTTCATCTCGCAATGAAGTCCATAGCATAGGTCACGGGTATCCAAATTGTTGACATCCAGATGTTGCAAAACTACGACTCTCAGCAGCTTCGAGCATGTAGGGTCTGTACAAGCTGGACCAGAGGGGTCCGATGCCATTTATTATCCCCTGAACTAGGGATCGACCGATTATCGGTATGGCCGATATTATCGGCCGATAATGACGATTTTGGGCATTAATGGTATCGGCAATTATCTTGCCGATAAGCCGATAATGCCCAGCCCCCCACATCGCCCCGCGACCGCCCCCCCGACCCGCCGCACCGCGACCGCCCCCCCCCCCCGACCCACCGCACCCCCCACCTTAATGCTGGGCGGTATACCCGTATGAGTCGGATACCGTTTTTTATTTCTCCCACGGTATGGATTTTTGCCCCTACCCCTATACCGGTCGGGCCCCTCCCCCACCCTCCGAGTCAATAAAAAAAATTAAACTTACCCGTAATGGGGGTGGTCCGGGCCATCCATCCTTCCTGTAGTGTCCGGCGGCATTCCGGGTGGAGGGTGAACCGGTCCGGGCTGTACTTCATCTCCGGGGGTCCTCTTCTCCACTCCGGGCAGGCTCCGGCCTAGTACGCTGCATAGACGCCGCTACGCCGTGACGTCAGGTGCGTCGCTGCGCAGCGGCGTCTATGCATAGTTACTAGGCCGGAGCCTGCCCGGAGTGGAGAAGAGGATCCCCGGAGAAGAAGGGCAGCCCGGACCAGTTCACCCTCCACCCGGAATGCCGCCAGACACTACAGGAAGGATGGATGGCCTGGACCACCCTCCCCGGACGGTCCCTGCAGCAACTGGGAAGGTGAGTCATGGTTCTGGGATGGACAGGGGTCTGTATAATATACTATACCTACAGTAGGCCCTCCAGCTGTTGCAAAACTACAACTCCCAGCATGCCCAGACAGCCAACGGCTGTCCGGGCATGCTGGGAGTAGTAGTTTTGCAAAAGCTGGAGGCACCCCTAGGCGCAGTGCGGCGCGGCGGGGGGGGGGGGGGAGCGGTGGCGGTGATAGGCCTCAGGACCCCCGGACAGGTAGGGGGAGAGAAGCGGGTGGTGGCGGCGGTCTATGGCACCGCAAAAGCCACTGCAGTGCGTTGATTTAAAGCACCCGCTTTAAATCAATGATCTGCAGCGGTGTCGCGGGGGGATAAATAGCCGATAACTTATACCGGAATATCGGTATAAGTTATCGGCTATCGGCCCTAACCTCCACAGATTATCGGTATCGGTCCTAAAAAAACGATATCGGTCGATCCCTACCCTGAACTAGTGAAATGATGGGTTTAGCAAAAGGTAGACCTTAAAAATGAACTTCAGACCAAACTTACTTTTCCCATATTCACATAATTGG
This sequence comes from Hyla sarda, assembly GCF_029499605.1. Classification (NCBI taxonomy): domain Eukaryota; kingdom Metazoa; phylum Chordata; class Amphibia; order Anura; family Hylidae; genus Hyla; species Hyla sarda. The sequence continues at coordinate 17,609,707 of NC_079198.1, read as the reverse complement.
GGATAAGTAGCATATTGGGGGGGGACCAACCACTAGGACCCCCCGCTATCTCTGGAATGGCACCCCGACTGTCAGTGAAGAGCGTATATTATCTACCTGTAGACGTCATACGCTCCATTCATTTCTATGGGAGCGCTGGCAATGTCTGAGCGCTGTAATCATGTCTCTTTGCCATCAGCTACTTATCCCCTATCCTGTGAATAGGGGATAAGTTAGTTTTGGCTGGAGTTCTCCTTTAAGGGTAGAATGACAAACCTGACCAACTTCTGGCTCGTTCACATTAACGTCAGTCCCTGTTAATTCATGCCCGTTATCAAATCCGTACAAGCCTTTTGTAAACAGCTGTAAATAGATCCCACTGATGTCATTGGGATTTTTTTTTACAGTCCTTTGTCACCCGTTTGCTCTCGTTTTGTTCCTATTCCATTATTTTTAGAGGAGAAAAGACGTTGCAGGCAGTAGTTTTTACTCTGTCAAAAATAATGGGATTAGAAATGGATATATGAAATTTAACATTGAAGTCTATGGAAAACAGATGAGCCTTTAATGTCAACCGTTCACATCCCTTTTTTCCCAATTGGTTTTTGATCCGTTATTACTTCTGAGCATGCTCAGAAGAGGTGTGAGCAACCAATAAAAGATTCAAACAGATTAAAAACTGATGCAACAGGATGTCACTTAATGGCATCCCTCAGCATCAGTTTGCATCCGTTTGTTAGTATGGTCCATTTAGCAGCAGGAGAATAGCGGAATGGAAGACAACAGCCATGTGAACCTAGCCTATTGCTAGGTTCACATTGCCGTTCGCATTCGACCCGTCTAGGGTCTGATCGAGTTTTTTTTTTGTTTTTTTGAGACAATCTGACCCTAAAAGGGATCAGATGCAAACGGCTACTACCGGGTCCCGACGGACCCCATTCACTTGCATGGTAATTTTACTGAAAGTTACTGAAGGACAAAAATAGTGGCTGGATTGCTGACGGAACTACAAATAGCGGAGTCCAATGGCAATGTGAACGAGGCCCAAGACATTCTTTTGTCTTCGGGAATGTGTATTGCCATAGAAAGAGAAGATTCAGTACTCAAACTAATGGAACATATTAGCACTAGTGTTGCTCATGAATATTCGCAATACAAATATACGTCGCGAATATCGCACAGTCGTGAATATTACGAATTTCACGATTAAAATTCGCTATTACGAATATTCGTCTTTTTTTCAAACGGTTTTAAAAACTGAGCACATTGTAGGGATCTCCTTCGACTGATAAATGCAATGCTTGTGTCATTTCATTAAAGACCCAGGGATGAGACTGTGAGGCGAAAGGTTTATGCATGCGAATATTCGCAATACAAATATTCGCATTGTGAATATTCGTGGAAATTCTGCCCCACTTATGCCTGTGAGCCAATGAGAGTTCTGCAAGCACAGTTGTCAAAGCTTAGCAACGCCCCTAGCAACGTCCCTCGCATGATGTTATAGCGCGCATGCGTAGACTAGCAAAATTTCGCTATTAATTTGGCATTCGCAATAGCAAAATGTCGCAATTCAAAAAAACATCACGAATATAATGAATATTCGAATTTCATGGATATGGGACGAATATTCGTCCTCATGTTCGCGAAATATCGTGAATTCGAATATGGCATATGCCGCTCATCACTAATTAGCGCATGTACAACCCCTTAAGACGTTCTTATCTGCACATAACTGGAAGCGATGATGAAACAGCGACCAGAGGCATGTGAAGAATTCCTCTTCGGTCACAAAGACTCATTTATCAGGATTTCTGTATCAAACCAGTTTACTTTTGACAGAAATAGACACAGAGTACATTGCAGGTCATTGTAACCCCATGTTGTGACAATTGTCATGTAACTTCTGCTTAGAGATGTCTAGATATCTTCCACAATTGGAATCAATGGGGATGTGAAGTCCTGCCAGATTCATAGTAACACAAGGAAATATTTATCAAAACCAGTGCAAAGGAAAAGTTGCCCAATTGCCCATAGCAACCAATCAGATTGCTATTTTCATTTTGCAGAGGCCTTGTTAAAAATTAAAGAAGCGATCTGATTGGTTGCTATGGGCAACTTTTCCTCTGAACAGGTTTTAATCAATCTCCCCCATAGTTTGTAAGGTTGAAAAAAAGATAAGAGTCCATAGAGTTCAACCTAAAACTTTACTGTGTTGATCCAGAGCAAGGCAAAAATAAATAAATAAATAAATAATGAGGCTGATGCCAATTGCCTCATGACAGATGAAAAATTCCTTCCCGACTCCAATATGGCATCAGAATAAATCCCTGGATCAACATTCTATCCACATACATCTAGAATCCATAACCTGTAATGTCATATTATTCTAGAAAAACATCCAGGTCTTTAATTTGTTTATTGAGTCAGAACTCATAACATCATGTGGCAGAGATTTCCATAGTCTCACTGCTCTTACAGTAAAGAATCTGTCTGTGATGATGGTGAAACCTTCTTTCCTCTAGACGTAGTGGATGCCCCCTTTTCATGGTTACCGGTCTAGGTATAAAAAGATCACTAGAAAGATCTCTGTACTTTCCATTCATATATTTGTACATTGTGATCAGATCGCCCTGAAGACGTCTTTTCTCTAAACTAAATGACCCCAAGCTTGATAACCTGCCTTGGTCCTGTAATCCTCCCATATCATTAAATATCCTTGTCACCCTCCTCTGCACCCTCTCCAGTTGAGCCATGTCCTTCTTATATCCAATACAAAATTGGACACAATTCTCTATATGTGGTCTGACTAATGATTACGGAGGCAAAAATATGTCCTTGTCACGAGCTTCTATGCCTCTCTTGATACACCCCATGACTTTATTAGCCTTGGCAGCAGCTGCCTGGCACTGGTCACTAAAGTTGAGCTTACTGTCCACCAGTACCCCCATATCCTTTTCGATAGTAGTTTTACCAAATGTCTTATTATTTAGCACACAATTGTAAATTTAGTTTTTACGGCCCAAGTGTGTAACCTTACATTCATCCACATTAAACTTTATTTGCCATGTCTGAGCCCAAGCCTCCAGCTTCCCCAGATCCCTCTGTAATATTATATTATCCTCCTCTGTAGTGATCACCTTAACCAGTTTGGTGTAATCTGAAAATATAGAAATTCTACTCTGTGATCTCTCTGCTAGGTCATTAATATGATATTGAAAAGAAGTAGACCCAGTACTGCCCCCTGCGGTACTCCACTAGTAACTGTCACCCAGAGTAAGTCCCATTGATCCCCACCCACTGCTTCCTATTACTGAGCCAGTTACTAACCAATTTACATATTCCTTATCGCAACCATCAAATTGAAGCAATTAGATGATAAAATGATGTAAGAAGTAAAATAAATCTTTTGAAGCCTCTTAAAGGGGTTGTCTAGGATTAGAGAAACATGGGATGTCTCCCTTCAAAAACAGTACTTAGAAGGAAGTAGCTCAGTTAATATTCTAGAACACCCCTTTAAGACACCCCTTACTTCCACCAATATGGAGGTGCCAATTCACATTTGATGAAAGATGAAAATTGATGATTTTCCCCCAAAACGCTTGTTGGCCGGGTGAAATTTATCAACAGATGTATAGGCTATCCCCTTCTAGAAGAAGAACGGATGTTTTTGAAAATGTTTTGACCGATAGTCGGATGAAACATCTTCTGTTCACAAATGATCTTAGGATGTTCCTAACAAGTTTGTTCATCCTTTGCCACTGATCATGTATAGCACTGTTTCCCAACCAGGGTGGGTCTAGCTATTGCAAAGCTAAAACTCCCATCATTCCCGAACAGCCTTCGGCTGTCCGGGAATGATGGGAGTTGTAGCTTTGCAACAGCTTGACCTCACCCTGGTTGGAAAACACTGATGCATAGGAATGTATAGAAAATATACAGTACATGAAACAATTCTGTGTTTTGGGGGTAGCCTCCCTCTTCCTTAGATTGATTTGAGAAAGGAGGCGGCTACCCCCCGAGGAGTTTTTTCTGTGCAGTCCCAAAAAGGGCCTCTGCAGGACTGGATAACACAAGGCGTTGGCCTCCACTCTCTTCCTCTCTTCCTTTATTGATCATGAATGGCCAGTACACAGCCAATGTAGACTACAATTTGTATGTGGAATAGTCGTCCATTTAACTGTTGTTCAACCATCAATCCTAATAGTTTCTAATATGTATGGACACTTCTAATGGACAGTGCATTCTCCACTATGAACATCCATGCCGACTATCGCCAATCAGACTTTTATGGTACATTCAGTGGACATGCCATTAAAGACTATTGAAGTGAACCATGGCTAATAGTTGTGCTCCATCTGGTGGATTCTCATCGGTTGGGAAACTACAACTCCCAACATGACATGACAGCCATAGGTTAGGAGTTATATTTTCCCCACAAGTTTTATCACTGACCCACATCATTCAGTTTCCAACGCAGAAGCAACCTCACATCTAGCAACACCGAGTCTACATATAGTTGGTTGACCACTGGAGTCCTAATGTTCATCTGTCATCACCCTCAAGTCATAGCTGGATTATTGACCACTATATTTAGGTCCTACCATTCATCAGTCTTAAGTGTTGTTAAGCTTTCCCCCACCACCACGATTCAGTACACAGCAATTTAGGATTAAGTTAAGTTGTAGACATCCCTTCCTTGTAGGTCCTTCCCCGTCTGTCTTCTCACAACTTCATTACGCCATATCTGCTTCCTGTAGCATGACTGCCAGCCTAACAAGTTTCCCCAGTGATTCCCAGGTTTTCACACTGGCCTACTTTGCATTAGTCAGATATATCTTGCTCCACTCATAAGCACAGAATGGGCCCAAAGAATTTCATACGGACAAGAGCATCATAGTCAATTTGATCAGATTTGTCTAAACTGCTAATGAGGGATCCCAAGAGCATCAATGGCAACATAGAAAACCATACACAGCAATGACATACAGCCAGGGTTGGCTCTGCCTATAGGCAAAATAGGCAGATGCCTAGAGCGCCCTTTTGATGGCGGGGTGCCGCTCTGCCTGCCGCAAGAAAGTTAGACAACCAGCATCCCAACCACTCACTCAGCCAGCAGCATGAGGAGGAGGTTTGTTACAGTGTCACCCAGTAGTAAGCTAATTACATGAGGAGGAAACTTGTTACAGTATGTCACCCTAGTAGTAAGGTGGGGAGTGTCAAAGGGGCGAGTCAATGTGTGGAGTCAAAGGGGCAGCAAAATTAGCTTTTTCCTACGGTGGCAAAAATCCTAGCACCAGCCCTGCATACAGCGGGTGAAATAAGTATTGAACACGTCACCATTTTTCTCACTAAATTCTGTGCCTTCTAATTCCAGATCCTTTTGAAGCTCCACAAGTGTCGTTGGCTCTTGGACAAATCTTCTGATTATTCTTCTCTCCTCTGTCAGAAATCCTGTGAGGAGCCCCTGGTCAAAGCAAATTTATGGGGAAATTATTGTCTTTCCACTTCCATATTATGTCCCCAACAGTGCTCATTGGAACATTCAGAAGCTTAGAAGTGCGCCTGTAACCAACGCCATTTGTTATGTTTTACAACAAGTAGGTTGTGAAGATCTTGATACAGCTCTTTCCCCCCCCATCATGAGATGTGTTTGTAGCCATCACTTGGCACAGAACCTGCTGATAATAATGTGGTGTCCCGATAACGTATTGCATACCGTACCTTGTATGGTGGTCCCCAAAGTCAGAGTTACTACGTTAAGGTAGGGTCCCCCAGGTGCTGGTGGATGATGAGGGGTGCATGATGGGGGCATTATATGTAAGGGGCGCATGATGGGGGCCTTATATGTAAGGGGTGCATGCGACCCAGCCTCACCCAGCTGCTACCTCCAGTGGCCCCCAGATAATTTAAGTTTGAGACCCCTGCTCTATCACCTCCGAGCTGCCAGTGGCAGATTCAGGGGGGGGTGGGGGTAAAATGGGGCAATTGCCCCCTGAGATTGTTGCCCCTCCTGTACTATAGCATGGTGGAGCAGGAGCTGTCCCGCTCCACCATTTCCTCACATTTCTCACACGCTGCTGCATTCTTGCAGTGTGAGCCGCGGGGACATCAGCCACGGCAGTCCGGCGCGATGACGTCACATGATTGCGCCGGCGCCCGGAGATCATGTCCCAGCAGCTCTCACACTGCAAGAACGGAGCAGCGTGTGAGAAATGTGACAGCTGGAGAGAGGTGATCGAGCACCGTATGGTACAGGGGAATTATTAAAACTTGGGGGGAGGGGGGCAGAAAAGGGCAAATTCTACGTGAGGGGCACAGGACAGGGGGGCATTATATGTGAGGGGCACAGGACAGGGCCCCCCCCCCGTCATGTGCCCATATAATGCACCTATAATGCCCCCCAGACATTTGCCCCTTACTTATAATGCCCCCTGAGGGGGCAGGACATGGGGCATTATATGTGAGGGGAACATATATATACTTTGATAAAAAAAGGCCCATCACAATCTTCAGCACCAGCCCATGATGCTCTTAATCCGGCCCTGGTTCTGGACCTCAGGAGTTTGTGGAAATATGCACAAGGTTACCTGGGTGCCCCTGGGCCAGGTGGTTGCGGCCAGGGGTAAGAGCATGGTGCACAGGATTTTGTTGTGGGAGGGGAGTGCCCTCCAGGGACCCTTTGGGGCAAGTGTTTAAGTTCAATGAACTTTGATTATGTTTATACGGTATTTAACTGTTATATATGTTTGTTAAATAAACGGGCCACACGGCCCATTTTTCCACAATAGGTGTATGTGTCTTTTTGGGAAAGGGGTTGGTAATAATCAATGGGGGGTGGTTTTAAGTTAGGAAGGGATGTATCTAAAATCCCATCCGGTCAAGCATTGCCAAGTATGTTGGTGCTATATTGGCAAAAGGGGAAAAGTAATGGACATCCTCTTAATCTTAGTCATTCAAATGACAAACCATTACAAGTAGCCAAATATTTACCCCTATATACTTCCCGATAGGGATTATCGGCATAGTGTCCTCTAAGAGAAACACTTATTTATACCGTTCCTGCAGATGAATGACAAGAAGATGAAACATGAATGGCCAATGTAGGAGGAATGTACGGCAGCTATACTCCTCCATACACAGCTAGATTCTCATGGACAGGAAATATCTCCACCCCGGAGGCTCTCGGACTGGTTTACTACATCGCCGCCTCTCGTAATTACAGTCATTCCGACTCATTTGTACTTTTAGTGCCGGGAGTTCAGTACAAACTATATAAGGTTTATATTACTTGACGGGACACCGAGTGGAATTCAGGTTCTTTATGTGAGACAGGTTATAACATTAAAAAAAAACTTCTTCATTGCATCCTACCTTAAGTCTTAGGTACACGAATAACATACAATTCTCCTGCACACTAATAACAGACGGCCAAACCTTCCCTAATCCCCTCCCCCCCCTTAGTTTGCCAGATTACAATCTTCGTGGTCAAGGAGACAGTGATGACCACAGCGGCACAGTCATCTCTATCCCTTATCCTCATCTAAGGAATTAATGCAAGAAGAACCTGAATGTCATCAGTAAGCCATATGTAGGCAACAGGACAATGCTTTCCGCCCCTAGACCAACTGGGCTATTACCATTCGCTCTTTCACTGGGTTCAGCTTCCAAAGACCAACAGAGATAAAAATGTATTATGGCTCTTAGAAAATATTGTAATATTGTCAATATAAAATCTTTGTTGAAAAATGATAAGACAAAAATACCCCTCCCATTAAAATACACATACCCCCAAGAAAACAACAAAAACGGATGGGGAGCATCAGAAGACCTCTACATCCTATGTCACCATTGTGTAATATTACAATCACATCGGCATGTAAAAATACCATATACATAAGTATTAATCCTCACCTGGCTGGGACATGTTGGAGGCTACTGATGCACCTCACCACCACCTCGAAACGTATTTCGATCTTTTGTCAGGAGGACAATATTACAGTGTCAATCTTTTGTAGAAAATGAAAAGGTGTGTAGCTCACTTAGAATTGCAAGGGGATGTACCTGAGGACAAAGGGGTATTCCAGGATTTTTTTTTTATTTGACTATGCTACAGGGGCTGTAAAGTAAGTGTAGTTCATAATATAGTGTCTTTATCTATGTTATTTTCACCCCACTATTTTTAACAGCATACAAAATGACTGTTGTCTCAGATTTTTCCCAGGTTGCAATGTGGCCGAGACATGACATCACTAGTCAGCTGATGACAGGGAGCCTGCCTGCTTCAATGGGTGGAGCAATTGCTTGGTGGGAGAGAGATCAATCTGCAACTAATGCAACAGCTGTAGGCACCTTGATTAAAAACCACAGGTCTTTGGATGGATGCAGCTCATTTATGTTTCAATGGGTAGGGGGGGGGCTGATGTGTGGGAGGGAGGGAAATGGAATTGTGGGATTTGTAGTCAAAAAAAGAAAAGTCAAACAGGAAATACCAGTTCACAAAAAGTTAGCCACAGTGTTATGATGATCTCACAACACAGCCATTTAGCCCCAAGACAAGCGCAGACCCTTCCTAAGCATGTCCATTACTGTCTGCCAGGTACGTACTAAAATCACCTTATGGTGGAGAACCCCTTTAACGGTGTTGCCTTCACCTCAAATAAATAAAAAAAAAGGCCAGATAAAATATATAGATAAAAAAGGAAATAGACCAGTCCTCAAAAGGTACATTGAGAAAGGGGAAAGAAAAAGAGAATAGGATCCAGATATAGACAATGTATTAAATAAAATACATACAATAAATTAAATGTCAATAAATTCAGGCGACAGGAGGTTTACTGAATTTATTGAAATTTAATTTATTCTATGTATTTTATTTAATAAATTGTCTATATCTGGATCCTTTTTATCTTTTTCCTTTCCCAATGTACCTTTGAGGACTGGTCTATTCCATTCTTTATCTATATATTCAATCTTTTGTAGGTTAGGTTTTGTGATTTGATTGATAAGTTGTGTAGCTGAATTGTAGGTTGATATAGATTATGGGGGAGATTTATCAAAACCTGTCCAGAGGGAAAATTGCCGAGTTGCCCATAACAACCAATCAGATCGCTTCTTTCATTTAAAAAAAAAAAAAAAAGGCCTCTGCAAAATGAAAGCAAAGCCGGACTTCAGGGGTAGCAGGAATTTCGTGGTGTTGACCGGGACAGACACAATGCAGGTGCGGTGACTTGAAGTAAAATACTTTATTTACCAAGATGGCTCTTGGTAAATAAAGTCACCGCACCTGCATTGTGTCTGTCCCGGTCAACACCACGAAATTCCTGCTACTCCTGAAGTCCGGCTTTGCTTTCTAAGACATCAGGAAGATTGCAGACGGGATACTTCTTATATTTCACTACGTACGGTCCATTGTTGTGTATGTCGGTACACAACCGGATTTGGTAAGCGACCATCCACTTCCCCTCAGATATCCCTTCCCCTCCAGCACGGGTGATTCTCCACATGGAGCGCCTCTGTTTCTTGTTTTAGGTTTTGTGAAAAATGAAAGAAGCGATCTGATTGGTTGCTATGGGCAACTCAGCAATTTTTCCTCTGGACAAGTTTTGATAAATCTCCCTCACATGTCTGTCTAATGTTTCTTTCCCACTGCTCTCAGGCTTGCACTTTTTTTTTCCCCCCACTAAACTCTGGTAAACTAACAGATCCCCGTATTTGCATCATTCTAATTGGCCCACAAGTGAAAAGAAGAAATATGCAAATATGTGCATATGCGGAAAAAAGTGAATATTCATAATTTCGAATATATATAGCTAATATATTTGCAATATTCGTGAATTTGCTATACTCGTGAAAAAAATTCGAAATGCGAATATTCGCGCCCAATACTACTCCCCGTTGATAATTTTAACCCCAATGTCCACCAACAAAAATTACCATCAAGATCCTTTTACACAAGCAGTTGTCCGGGTTTTTTGTAAAAAAATAAAAATAAAATGTAAACATGTCTATTGTTTCTGCGGAGAAGGAAACGCACTGCCACCCTAGCACCCGCCCGGGCAAATGTGCGGAATGTCCGTAAAAGCATTTTTCCCTGCGGACCCGCCCCGAGTGTCATAAAAACCAAACCGCAGAACACTGCAGTTTATACGGGTCCGTAAGACTACAGCGTGTCCTCTGTCTTGGGACAGGATTATTAACATGCTTCTACCATTCTTATAATCTTACACTATTTCTTACAATCTGTCCAGTCATTCATTATCTATTCGCAAATTGCAGAACACCAAAGTCATTTCCCACAACAAAAGTTGCGACAAAGTTTCTGAACAGCCATTAAAATGACATAACTCCAGCCGAACGTGTTATTTCTCAACTGTAAGGAAATAATCGCACTAAAACAATTGTTTTGTGAGTGGTGTCATCTTGGCCCCGACCCAACAGGAAGGACACAAGATGGGAGGGGTAAGAACATGTGTCATGTAAATAAGCCTGAATTGGTGCCAAAGAGTTAATGTGGCTTCTATGTCGACAAATTGGAATCGGTTTTATGAGGGATTTAGTTTTTTTCTTCTGTGGTGTCCCGGTATCGTATTATATACGTTACCTGTATAGAGGTCCCCATAGCCAGAGTCCCTAGGACGTCAGGGTCCCTCTGTTGTAGATCTCCCCTTGTCACCTCACATTTAGTCTATAACTATATAGCAATTCTATTCAATATTAAAATAAGTATAAGTATATAAATATGTATGTATTTAGTTATCTACCTGTTCGGAGCGTAGCAGGACCAGCGGGTCATGTGAATAGGTTGAAACTCTATGGTTTTGCTTTAGGACCTTGGGAGGTTCCCGTGACGTATTTACCCACAATGCACTGTAACGGTGAGTGACAGTCGTTACGGACCAATCCAAAACGTCCGGCCCCTGCCCATATAAGGGACCCGCGCCATCTTGATCCCTCTCTTGGGTTGCTGACTCTGGAAGAGGTAGGACCTCCGCAGCTTACAAGACAAATTACTAGGCCAAAGCCTTGCGGCCTCGGCCTCTAACATAGCGGATAGACTAAGCAATTCCCCACTACTCACTGCAAGATCACTGGACCTAATTACTCCCCTAAATCCAGCGGATCTTTGCTATATAATCCTCCAGTAGCTAAATTTGGCTTACCTGATCCCAACTCGCTGCTCATGCTATATGTAAAGAGACTGTTATCTGGACTGTTACTGTTACTACATGCACAGAAACTCCTCAGTAAAAGCTCCTGCAAGTTTTCAGTTAACATCGGTTGTGGACAATCCTTTATTTCTGCATCATCTATTGCTTTTGGGAAGGGTGGCAATAGGCCTATCAAGAACACAGCATTTAACCCTCACCCTGGCGTCACGAGTGACAAGGGTGAACAGCGCTCTTAACTATCCTGCACAACGACACCCTAAACACCCTGCACTCCAACAAGACAGTATCCTCTCATCCGCCACCACACTTCTTCAAGATAAAAAAATAAAAAAATAGAAATGATCACAATAAAACCGGTACTGTCCCTTGTAGGGGCATGTCAAGAGTTTTGAATGGTCTGAGAGTGTTAAGAGAACCTGGGAATGGACAGCATGGGAATGGAAGGGTGCATGACAGGGGGCAGATCAGCAGCATGCAGGCACTGTGGGGGAGGGGTCAAGTACAGATCAGGAAGGGCAGGGGGAGGGGCTATAGGAGAGGTGATATAAGGGACAGGCTGAGAGAGTGCGGGTCAGTTTGTGAGGAGAACCAGAAGGTAGAGGATTCCGCCCGCCCTATTTGGGTTGAGGTTGGGTGATATGGGAGTCTGGGTGAGGGTTTTCTTTTGTCGCTGCGGCACGAGCTAGAGGGGGACTTTGAGACAAGTGGAGAGAGTTTGGGCGGTTAATGGAATGGGGAGGCTGGGGGGCGGTACCCAGCCTCGTGTGGTCAACCCCTGCGGGAGAGGCCCAAAAGGGGTGGGGTCTCTGAAAGTGGTGCCCTGGGGTCAGGTGTGGGATGGCCCAGGGCAAAGTAGGAGACCCCAGGAAGTATCAGGAGGCCTTCATGTCCCCCTCCGGCTAGGGGGGTAAAGTTATATGGGGAATAAAGTTTTGCACTATTTTGTATTTTGTATCGGTGTATATATTTGGTCAGGTATAGATTACCTGAATATTTATAAAAGGTATTAATACGGTTGTAATTTAATAAAGTGCCCGCTGTGGCCTTTTTCTACCAAATTTCTGTGTCAGTGGGGTGCTTGGTGGGAAGCGGGTAAAGAGGGTCACAGCGCATGTAGATGTTACCCTAGTCAAGACCCCAATCGATCACTAGAACAAACCGGGAGAAAAGCATGCTAAGCTTAGTAGTGCTCTTCACTTCTCGCTCGTTCTAGAGATTGGTTGGGTCTAAACACTCAGACCACGACCAAAGCTGTCGTGAGACAGGTACACTTAAAGGGTGCGTTCACACGCTCTTTGTTTTTGCGGGTTTTCCGTTGCGTATTTGAAAGGGGCGGGCTCTTCTCGGCTGTCCATAGCAGATTTTCCGCAGTGGAATTTACACTGCGGAAAATCCGCCGCAGTCCCTACTGACTTCAACAGGGCTTGCGGCGGATTTTCCGCAGCGTAAATTCCTCCGTGGAAAATCTGCCGAGAAGAGCCCGCACCCTTTCAAATACGCAGCAGAAAACCCACAAAAACAAAGAGCGTGTGAACGCACCCTAAGAGAACACTCCGGGCAAAACTGATTCGCTGCCGCATGCCTTGTACAAGGCCTGAGAAGAAGTGGTGTATGAAGAGTCACATACGGTACATTAGACCAGTGTTTCCCAACCAGGGTGCCTCCAGCTGTTGCAAAACTACAACTCCCAACATGCCCGGACAGCCGAAGGCTGTCCGGGCATGCTGGAAGTTGTAGCTTTGCAACAGCTGGAGGCACCCTGGTTGGGAAACACTGCAATAGACTGTTGACAGATACCACCTTATAATTCTTATGAGCAGCAGTATTGTAAATAGAGCTGAGCGAACTTACAGTAAATTCGATTCGTCACGAACTTCTCGGCTCGGCAGTTGATGACTTTTCCTGCATAAATTAGTTCAGCTTTCAGGTGCTCCCGTGGGCTGGAAAAGGTGGATACAGTCCAAGGAGACTCTTTCCTAGGACTGTATCCACCTTTTCCAGCCCACCGGAGCACCGGAAAGCTGAACTAATTTATGCAGGAAAAGTCAGCAACCGCCGACCCGAGAAGTTCGCGACGAATCGAATTTACTGTAAGTTCGCTCATCTCTAATTGTAAAGTATTGAAACATAACAGCAGGCACTTTCGGATCGCAATGCGAAACCAACCGCCACCATGTTTCCTGCTATAGCACCCCCTGGCTACTGATCGAATATGCAAAAAAAGGTACTGAAGGAAAACATTTACACCAACTATAATATAGCCCCGACTGTAAGGCCACACAGGGCTGGTGCAAGGATTTTTGCCACCCTAGGCAAAAGTTAATGTTTCCTCCCCCTTGATGCTGCCCATTGGCACACCCCACCTTACTTCTGGGGTGACACAGTGTAACAAGCCCCCGCCTCATGTAATTAGCTTACTACTGGGGTGACAAACTGTAACAAACCACCTCATGCTGGTTGTCTAACTTTCTGAGTGGTGCCCCCCATCAAGAGGGCGCTCTAGGCGGCTGCCTATTTTGCCTATAGGCAGAACCGGCCCTGAAGCCACACTCTATCTTAGACTATGTTCACACGGCGGAAAGTCAGTGCGGAATTCCGCCGGAATATTCCGCACGGACATTTCGCTGCAGTCCCATTGATTTCTATGGGTTTCTGCTGCACTGTTGACAGGGCAGAATTTCTGCGGCAAATATTTCTGCAGCGGAAATCCCGATTCCGGCATCCGCAAAAAGACTAGACTTGTCTGTTCTTTTTGTGGATTTCGCTTCGGAAATGCATTGATGTCTATGAGACGGTGCACTACAGAGCGGTCCTAGCACCCGCCGGATTATTCAAATGTGCGGAATTACGCTATGTTAAAGGGGTACTCCGGTGAAAAACTTTTTTTTTTTAAATCAACTGGTGCCAGAAAGTTAAACAGATTTGTAAATTACTTCTATTAAAAAAATCTTAATCCTTCCTGTACTTATTAGCTGCTGAATACTACAGTGGAAATTCTTTTCCATTTGAAACACAGAGCTCTCTGCTGACATCATGAGCACAGTGCTCTCTGCTGACACCTCTGTCCATTTTATGAACTGTCCAGGGTAAAAGGAAATCCCCATAGCAAACATATGCTGTTCTGGACAGTTCCTAAAATGGACAGAGATGTCAGCAGAGAGCACTGTGCTCGTGATGTCAGCAGACAGTTCTGTGTTTCAAAAAGAAAAGAATTTCCGCTGTAGTATTCAGCAGCTAATAAGTACAGAAAGGATTAAGATTTTTTAATAGAAGTAATTTACAAATCTGTTTAACTTTCTGGCACCAGTTGATTAAAAAAAAAAAGTTTTTCACCGGAGTACCCCTTTAACATACCCTTATCCTTAAGCTAGGTGGTTCACATTACGGAATTTCTGAGCGGAATTCCATGTTGAAATTCCAGTGCAGCACAGTCCTATTGAAAATGGGATTTCACTGCACAGTGCGCACTACGGAATTTTAGCGTTAGATATTCCGCCACCAAAAGAATGGACTTGTCCGCAGATATTGCTGTCTATGGGGACGGCAATATTTCGGCACGGACCTGGCACCGACCGATTCAGTCGGCGCAGGCCAAACACGGGTGCTTCGGACGGAATTTCTTCATCCTGAACTAAGTGTGAACTCGGCCTTAAAGGATTGGTTGTGAATCTTGACATCCGTCCCGTACATAACTTACTGGTAAATCGAGTCGGTCAAGGGACGTTGCATTTTTCCAGCACGGGGCAGAAATACCTTGACGAAAAAGCAGCGAGTGTAGGGTGGGGTCCAAATAAACCGTATTAGTCATAGTTTGCTCTTTTTTGTTCAGTGCAGGTGTATCTGGCAAAGCATGCCGGCGGATGTCTATAAATAATTACTGCTTAAGGAAGTGCTTCCCAACCAGGGTGCCTCCAGGTGTTGCAAAACTACAACTTCCAGCATGTCCGGACAGCCAAAGGCTGTCCGGGCATGCTGGGAGTTGTAGTTTTGCAACATCTGGAGGCACCCTGGTTGGGAAACACTGGCTTAAGGCAATGCATCCAAAAATGTCACAAATGATCAAACCTGTACCACCCGCAAGTCTAAAGAAGCTACTAGAGATGAGCGAACTTACAGTAAATTCGATTCGTCATGAACTTCTCGGCTCGGCAGTTGATGACTTTTCCTGCATAAATTAGTTCAGCTTTCAGGTGCTCCGGTGGGCTGGAAAAGGTGGATACAGTCCTAGGAAAGAGTCTCCTAGGACTGTATCCACCTTTTCCAGCCCACGGGAGCACCTGAAAGCTGAACTAATTTATGCAGGAAAAGTCATCAACTGCCGAGCCGAGAAGTTCGTGACGAATCGAATTTACTGTAAGTTCGCTCATCTCTAGAAGCTACTATAAGAGGCTATTCCACTTTAAAACCAAGCTATTGATATTGCCTGGTATATATAATGTGAATGCAAAGTACATGTGATCAGTGGTGTACCAAGGGGAGGGCTGCCCGCCCCGGGTGCCACTCACAAGGGGAATGCGGTCAGCACAGGGCGACACTCAGCGCTCCCCCCGGTCTTCAGCTGGGGTGACACCATGCCGCCTATTGATGAGGATTTGGATTTGTTTCTATTTGGTGCCGATGGAAAGTGATTTTTTTTTTAAGGGGGTGCAGGGTTTTATTTTATTAAAGGGGGGGGGGGGTTAAGGGGTATACATGGGTTTTATTTTTAAAAAGTTTGTGCACATTTTCTTACTTGGGATGGGGGCAAACACAGGGTCCACCCCGGGTGCCGAATGCTCTAGGTACTTCCCTTCATGTGATTGTTAATCTGTGTATATGTGATGATTATGAACCCTTTAAGCACTCCGGGTAACTCTTATTTTGCACATATTTGGGGAGATTTATCAAAACCTGTCCAGAGGAAAAGTTGCCCAGTTGCCCATAGCAACCAATCAGATCGCTTCTTTCATTTTTGAAAAGGCCTCTGAAAAATAAAAGCAGCGATCTGATTGGTTGCTATGGGCAACTCAGCAACTTTTCTTCTGGACGGGTTTTGCTAAATCTCCCCCAAAGGCTATTAGTAGAGAATAATTTTGAGGTTTTTGTGTGAGCCTTATGTGGTGACCGTGACCCATGGGTGTATGGCGGGACCACGGGTGTGCGCGGTGTGAGTGGTGGGATCAAGATGTTGTTAACCCCTAGTGTTCGTGACGCCAGTGTGGTTTTAGGGTTCCGGAACACCACACGCCCGGTTTCTAGTAGTGAAATGAGAGTCCACAATCAGTTATGGTCACCTCAAATTAAAGCCCATAGACTTCTATGGGATTCCGCACTCCCATTCACACTTCTGAATTTCTGCAGAAATTCTGAAGTGTAAATGGGAGTCCGGAATCCCATAGAAATCTACAGGCTTTAATTTGAGGCGGAATTCCGCAAGCGGAAATTCTGCCATTTGAATAGACCTTTACTATGAGCAAGATTGGCAGATAAGTGCCAGACATGAAGGAATTAAAGGGGTGCTCCGGTGAAAACCTTTTTTCTTTGAAATCAACTGGTGGCAGAAAGTTAAACATATTTGTAAATTACTTCTATTAAAAAAATCTTAATCCTTCCTGTACTTATTAGCTGCTGAATACTACAGAGGAAATTCTTTTCTTTTTGGAATGCTCTCTGATGACATCACGAGCACAGTTCTCTCTGCTGACGTTATTATAATAATAATGATAACACTTAATTTATTGTTGTCCTTAGTGGGATTTGAACCCAAGTCTCCAGCGCTGCAAGGCAGCAGTGCTAACCACTGAGCCACCATGCTGCCCTTAGCATACATCTGCTATGCATCTGCTATCCATGGTTGCTTAAATGGACAGAGATGTCAGCAGAGAGCACTGTGCTCGTGATGTCATCAGTGTTCCAAAAAGAAAGGAATTTCCTCTGTAGCATTCAGCAGCTAATAAGTACTGGAAGGATTAAGATTTTTTTAATAGAAGTAATTTACAAATATGTTTAACTTTCTGCCACCAGTTGATTTAAAAGAAAAAAGGTTTTCACCGGAGTACCCCTTTAATAGATCAATTGGTAGTTTACAATAATGACTTGCCCTATGGAATCCAGTAGTGAGGGATTAGTAATGAGGCTCTTACATACAGAAACTTGATGGATTATCTGATCGAGAGATATGGGAGTCATAGTGAATAAGTAAATCTCCTCCCAGCTTAGATAGAAACACGAAGACTTCTTACTAGAAATCTGTGCCATTACCTGCTTGGCTTAACGTAAACCTTAAAAAAAAAAAAAAAAAAAATGGAACAAAAATATTAGTAACAAAAACTACGAAGAAGACCAAATTTATGGAAGGAACCGTCGGTACCTGAACAACTGCAACATTGATCCGACATTTTTTTGCTCTGCCTTAGGCCCTGTTCATATCGCGGAATTTTCATGCGGAATTCCCCACAGAGATTCCGCTGCAGCAGAGTCCCGATAAATTTAACGGGATTCTGCTGCGCTGTGCACGCGGCGGAGTTTCTGTGCCAGATGTTTCCGGAATGGAAATTCTGAATTCTATGTCCCCAGAAAGAATGTACATGTCCATTCTTTCTGCGGACTCCGCATGGAATGCATGGTCTATGAAACCGCACATTCCTGTGTGGTCCTAGCGCCGGCATATTATGTCGGCGCCCGCAGTCTACGGAATGTCCGCACACAGATTTTCCCTGTGTACATGCCGACATGTGAACATGTGAACATAGCCTTAGAGTGTTTACTTGCTTACAGGGAGTGAGATGGGTCCACACCAGCGAATAGACCTGGTCAAGGCTCACGTGTCCCTACATGACTTACCATTAAACATCTTACAAGAAACGGAAGTAAGGCTATGTTCACATGCCAGAATTACCGGATGGAATTCTGCATGAATTTATAGCCAATACACTTCAATGGAACTCTACAATCTCATTCACACAACAGAATTGCCATGCAGAAATTCTGGTGTGTGAACATAGCCTAAGACACACGATGTCTGAGGGGCCAAGAGGACATTCTGAGAATCAGTAGATCTTGATGTGTATATGTTCCAGCTATCATAGAAACCCATTATGAATTTAGAACCTGGACCCATTGGAAAATCCATAGGTCCATTGGTGAGACAGTTGTCTTATCAATGTTAATACTCATGAAACCTCGGATTGCGGAATCCCATAGAAGTCTATGGGCTTCAATATGAGGTGGAATTCAGCAAGCGGAAATTCTTCTGTGTGAATAGACCCTAAGGCTCAGCCCCATTGTAGTGAATGGGAACCGATCTGTAGTTATCCAGCATGGACACAATATAATGGATGAAGCGGTCTGTTTTCAGCTCTGCTCACTGGGTATTACAGGCTTTGCAGTTGTGGTAGGCTGATTGGAGATAGTGTTGGGCCTCAGACCCCTATGGATCAGATATTGGTGGCCATCACCAAGTTCTCACTGGAAAAACCCAGATAAGGTTATGTCGCATGCGGCAGGTGTTGATTCACCAAGATACCCAACCAATTTATCTAAGAGCCAAACTCAGTAGTGAAATCTATTCAGGTTTTTCACCCTTCAGGTACGTTCACACGGGCTGTCTGCAGCAGATTTTCCGCGGCGGAATCTGTGCTGCGGAAAATCCGCCGCAAGCCCCATTGAAGTCAGTAGGGACTGTGGCGGATTTTCCGCAGCGTAAAATCTGCTGCGGGCAGCCGAGAAGAGCCCGCCCACTTTCAAATACGCAGCGGGAAACCCGCGAAAAAAATCCGCTCGTGTGAACGTACCCTTTATCCTACTTCAGGATGTGGACACCAGTCGCTTACTGTGAGTATCTGCTGGCCCAGCAGACCAAGGAAACCAATGCAAGGCACCAAGTGGACAACAGTAAATGAAAGTCAAGATGTACGTTACAGGCTACACCAGGCACAGACAACAAGACGGTAATGGATGGCACTGACCTAGAGATGGAAGAGACCGGAGACTGGAATGGGAGGTCAGCAACGGAAATGATCCAACAGGGAGACGCTGGAGCTGAATCCAGGAACTGGTGCAGGAGATTAATCACCTGGAGTCATAGCAGTAGATTCAGTACAGCGCAGGTTAATGGGTCCTGTGTCTCTGAATTACTTGCACCTGTCTTGTAGTGGCTTCTGGATCCTGCTACTTCAGCTTATTGATCTCTGCTGCATCACCAGCTAAACTGGAGATTAAAGGGGTACTCCGGCGGAAAACTTTTTTTTTTTTTTTTTTATTAACTGGTGCCAGAAAGTTAAACAGATTTGTAATTTACTTCTATTAAAAAATCTTAAACCTTCAAGTACTTATTAGCTGCTGAATACTACAGAGGAAATGGTTTTCTTTTTGGAACACAGAGCTCTCTGCTGACATCATGACCGCAGTGCTCTCTGCTGCCATCTCTGTTAGAGATGAGTGAACTTACAGTAAATTCGATTCGTCACGAACTTCTCGGCTCGGCAGTTGATGACTTTTCCTGCGTAAATTAGTTCAGCCTTCAGGTGCTCGGGTGGGCTGGAAAAGGTGGATACAGTCCTAGGAGACTCTTTCCTAGGACTGTATCCACCTTTTCCAGCCCACCGGAGCACCTGAAAGCTGAACTAATTTATGCAGGAAAAGTCAGCAACCGCCGAGCCGAGAAGTTCGTGACGAATCGAATTTACTGTAAATTCGCTCATCTCTAATCTCTGTCCATTTTAAGAACTGTCCAGAGTAGAAGAAAATCCCCATAGCAAACATACGCTGCTCTGGACAGTTCCTAAAATGGACAAAGATGTCAGCAGAGAGCACTGTGCTTGTGATGTCAGCAGAGAGCTCTGTGTTCCGAAAAGAAAACCATTTCCTCTGTAGTATTCAGCAGCTAATAAGTACTTGAAGGTTTAAGATTTTTTAATAGAAGTCATTTACAAATCTGTTTAACTTTCTGGCACCAGTTGATTTAAAAAAAAAAAAAAAAAGTTTTCCACCGGAGTACCCCTTTAAAGAGGTTGTCCAGCATTAGAAATTTTTTTTTTGTTTGTTTGTTTTGTAAAAACAGCACCACTCTTGCGTGTAGTACTGCAGCTTAGTCCCATTGAGGAATATTTATCAAAACCTGTGTAGAGGAAGAGTGGTGCAGTTGCCCATAGCAACCAATCAGATGGCTTCTTTCCTTTTTCACAGGTCTCTTTAAAGGTGTACTCCACTGGCCAGTGTGGAACTACATGTTCCGAACGCCGTTTTCGCGCTGCGGGGGGGGGGGGGTCAGTCATGCCCCCTCGTGACGTCACGGTCACGCCCCCTCAATGCAAGTCTATGGGAGGGGGCTTGACGCCCCCTCCCATAGACTTGCATTGAGGGAGGCGTGACATGACATCACAAGGGGGCGTGGCCGACCCCCGCACCGTGAAATCAGCATTTGGAACATTTAGTTCTACGCTGGCCAGTGGAGTACACCTTTAAAAATTAGAGAAGCCATCTGATAGGTTGCCATGGGCAACTGCACCACTCTCCCTCTGCACAGTTTTTGATAAATCTCCCCTATTCACTTTAATAGAGCCAAGCTGCAAAACCAGACACAAACTGAGGACAGAAGTGGTGCTATTTTTATAAAAAAAAAAAAAAAAAAAAAAAAGAAGCAGTGTTTTTCTAATCATGGACAACCCCTTTAATTTCCAGTTTAGCTGGGGATGTAGAGATTAGAGATGAGCGAACTTACAGTAAATTCGATTCGTCACGAACTTCTCAGCTCAGCGGTTGCTGACTTTTCCTGCATAAATTAGTTCAGCTTTCCGGTGCTCCGGTGGGCTGGAAAAGGTGGATACAGTCCTAGGAAAGAGTCTCCTAGGAATGTATCCACCTTTTCCAGCCCACGGGAGCACCTGAATGCTGAACTAATTTATGCAGAAAAAGACATCAACTGCCGAGCCGAGAAGTTCGTGACGAATCGAATTTACTGTAAGTTCGCTCATCTCTAGTAGAGATCAAGAAGTTGAAGCAGCAGGATCCAAAAGCCACTACAAGACAGGTGCAAGTAATTCAGAGACACAGGAAAATACAAATTGCCCTTTATTATGATAAACCACAATATTCTTCAAGAATAGTGTTGGGTGAGAATATTCGCATTTCGAATTTTTATCGCGAATATCGCAAATTTGCAAATATTGTGGTTATATTTGCTATATATTCAAAATTATGAATATTTGCTTTTTTCCCGCATATTCGCATATTCCTGCTTTTCACTTTTGGGCCAATTAGAATGATGCAAATACACTTGTCAGAGGTTATCAACAACATCCCTAGCAACCAATAGTAAAGTTGCCCACCCCCTCACTGTTTTCTTCCTCGAATATGTGAATATAACGAATACGCAAAATTTGCGAATATAGGACGAATATTCGTCTATATATTCGCAAAATATTGCAAATTCGAATATGGCCAATGCCGCTCATTACTATTCAGGAATCACATAGTGGGTGAGGAGGACTTAGATAGGAGATACCGAGCCAGGACAGGTGGGGGACAGATTTTGCGTGCGCACACAACCAGTATAAAGGACAGAGACAGCACGCGCCTGCCCCCTATGAGACGCTGCAGTTACAGCCTTGGAGGTGAAGGAGGCAGCATGGTGGCGCCCAGGAAGAGTGAGCCGCACGTGGACAATGAAATGGCAATGGTGAGCGCCAGTACATCAGCAGTTGCAAACTGCAGGCACTAAAAGTGATTTGTGACTATAACCTAAAAATTTTACCGTATTTTTCGTCCTATAGGACGCACCGGCGTATAAGACGCACCATATTTTTAGGGGCAAAATCTAAAAAAATAAAGATTTTGAACCCAATAGTGGTCTTCAACCTGCGGACCTCCAGATGTTGCAAAACTACAACTCCCAGCATGCCCGGACAGCCGTTGGCTGTCCGGGCATGCTGGGAGTTGTAGTTTTGCAACATCTGGAGGTCCGCAGATTGAAGACCACTGCATAGGAGGTAATACTCACGTGTCCCCGCCGCTCCGGACCCGTCACCGCTGCCCTGGATGTCGCTCCATCGCTGTCGCCGTGTCCCCATCTCTCCGGAACGTCTCTGCTGCCGGCCGGGTATCCTCGCTCTCCGTCACCGTCATCACGTCGTTACGCACGCCGACGCACGTACGCGACGACGTGATGACGAGGAAGGAGAGCGCCGGCCATACAGGGGATCCCTGAACGGAGAAGACACCGAGGAGGCAGGTAAGGTCCCTCCCGGTGTCCTGTAAGCACTAACCCGGCTATTCAGTCGGGCTGTTCGGGACCGCCGCGGTGAAATCGCGGCGGTCCCGAACAGCCCGACTGAACAGCCGGGTTAGTGTCACTTTCCCTTCAGACGCGGCGGTCAGCTTTGATCGCCGCGTCTGAAGGGTTAATACAGGGCATCACCGCGATCGGTGATGTCCTGTATTAGCCGCGGGTCCCGGCCGTTGGTGGCCGCAGGGACCGCCGCGAAAGGGGTGTATTCGCCGTATAAGACGCACCGACTTTTTCCCCCCAGATTTGGGGAAGAAAAAGTGCGTCTTATACGGCGAAAAATACGGTAATAAAAAATAAATACAAATATTATATGGTCAATGAGGCCCAAAATAGAGCAGGTGTTTAAAGGTTATATATTAGGGAGGGGTATTCCCAGACATGTCCTGTGGAAATACCCTAAATGTCTAGTAGGTGCGCATCTTAGAGGTGGGGCTGGAATCTTTGTCCAGAACATGGGGGCTCCTTGATCCCCATCCCACCCAATGAGACGTTCACAGGCCATTCATACTCCATTAAGACATGACGGCCAATGGCTGACTCACCTAGTGGGTTGGGATCCCCAGTTCTAGAGAGAGATTCACATCACAGAGACCCAGATTTATCCCTAGAACTGGGGACCCCAACACTTATTCCACCTGGGAAGTCAGCCTTTAGGTATGATCACACGGCAGAATTTCCATGTTGAATTCTGCCATGATTTACTGTCTATTTATTTAAATGGAATTTCGAGGTCCCATTCCGGCAGCAGAATTACCGCAGCGTGCATTTTGCCTTGGGAATTCTGCTTTCCGCATTCTTCAAAAATATCAGACACTTATCCTATGAATAAATCTTATGGGTATGTTCACACAGCGGAATTCCACGCAGAGAACATTACCATCTGTGTGAATGGGTCTTCCGCGAGACCCATTCACACTACAGAATTTCAGCGGCGGTGAATTCCACCGCTGAAACTGTTCTGCGCAAAGAAAGAACATGTTCATTCTTTGCGCGGGAGTCCACGAGCACTGCATAGCCGTCAATGGTGATGGCCCAGTGCCAGGTGGTCCTACCACCGAAGTATTTTTTGGTTGCGGCCGCCAGACGGAATGTTCGCTCGCTGAATTCAGTGAGCTGAGATTCCGCAGTGTGAATATACCCTGAAGGAGAAGTCTTGGGGTAAAATAGATTTCCTATCTGCAGCATAGGGGATAAGTTTTATATCGCGAGGAGGGTCCAACTGCTGGGGCCCTGGCTCTCCCCCAAGGCGGTGCATCATGACCCCTGCACGAAGCGGGAACTGCCATGCCCCCTCCATATATCTCTACATTAGAGCCGTTTGGCTATCTTTGGTCTCTCCCATAGACATATATGGAGGGGGCATGCACCTCCCTCCCCAGCTGTTACTAAAGCCCAACTCATTGCCCACAGACTATAAAGGAGTGAATGAGTCCGATTTGGTGACTGCTGTGGACAGTTTCTTTCTTCTGATTTTTGTCAGTGTTAGCATTGGTATCACTAAAGCCATCAGAGTCCTCCATTTTGATTCATCCTCATGGACGTAACAATATGCTTGGTTTTTTCCATCTTATAGATGGTGGCAGATAGCAGATTGTGCCCTCACATCAGCTGACACATTGGTAATTCCCCAATTTGTAAGACGTTGTTCTAACATTCCTGCTGGATGAGCTGGAGCTGCTCGCTCTGTTCTCCTCATATCACCTGCCTGCTGCTCCGCACATTTTCATTGTGAACATTGTGATAAAGTCTGTCGCAATCCGGGTTTGTCTGATTACTATTTTAAATCACATGAAAATTTGGGCACTAAAATAAAATAGTAACACGAAAAAAAAAAACCTGGTTAAAGGGGTTTTCCACCCTTAGACATCTTCTCCCCCATTCAGAGTATAGGGGATAAAATGTCTGAATGCAGGGGTCCCGCTGCTGGGACCCCCCGCGATCTCCATGCAGCACCGTGTGCCGCTCCAGTCTCTGAGGGTGCGTTCCCACCTGGCGTATACGCAGTGTGAAATTTGCGGCAGCAGCGGCAAATTTGCCGCAGCCGCCGGAAAGCCTTGTGTGTATAGTGAGCAAGGAATACGCAGCGTATTTCCCGCTGCTGCTGCAAATTTTTTGCGCAGCGTGAAATACACTGAGTATACGCCAGGTGGGAACGCACCCTTAAAGGGATACTCCGGTGGAAAACTTTTAGTTTTTTTAAATGAACTGGTGCCAGAAAATTAAACAGATTTGTAAATTGCTTCTATTGAAACATCTTAATCCTTTCAGTACTTTTTAGCAGCTGTTTGCTACAGAGGAAAATCTTTATTTTTTTAATTTCTTTTTTGTGTTGTCCACTATGGACAAGACAAAAAAGAAATAAAAAAAAGTAAAGAATTTTCTCTGTAGCATACAGCTGCTACAAAGTACTAAAAGGATTAAGATTTTTTTTAATAAAAGTAATTTACAAATCTGTTTGACTTTCTGGCACCAGTTCATGTAAAAAAAAAAAAAAAAAGTTTTCAACCGGAGTACCCCTTTAAACGCTGGGTTTCCGAGATGGAGACTTGACGTAGTCGTCACATCACACCCCCTCCATTCACGTATAAGGGAGGGGGCGTAACGGTGTCTCCAAGACTGGAGCAGCACCTGGCACAGAATGCCGGCTGCTGCACGGAGATCGCGGGGGGTCCCAGCGGCAGGACCCCTGCAATCAGACATCCTATCCCCTATCCTTTGAATAGGGGATAAGATGTCTAAGGGCGGAGTACCCCTTTAAATATCGAAAGCTACTGCAGAGACCTTTGAGAATACAGAAAACTAAATTTGACATTAGAGTACATTACTATAAAATTTACAACTTTTTTTTATAAATAAATTTAGTTTTTTTTAAAATTATTTTTACTATTTAGTGGTGGAGTTTAAGACTAATATATTTTTACCCCTGTTTTACTTTTTTATTTTTTATTATTTTTTTATTTTACATTGTGAACTCATTGTTGCAGATTACAGTATGACAAACCATACATTATGTCTCGCTTCCAGATGCCCTCAGTCACATAACTTTCTTTGTGACACTCCATAGTCTGTCAGGGTATCCTAACCAGGGTGCCTTCAGCTGTTGCAAAACTACAACTCCCAGCATGCCCGGACAGCCTTCGGCTGTCCGGGCGTGCTGGGAGTTGTAGTTTTACAACAGCTGGAGGCACCCTGGTTGGGTAACACTGGTCTATGTCATACTGAGACTCCGTTACCTGTTTTACAGGTTTGTGTTTTGTTTTGCCAAAATGCAAAGCAGAGAACCACAACCTAAACAGAGATGAAGGGGGAGATTTATCAAAACCTGTCCAGAGGAAAAGTTGACCAGTTGCCCGTAGCAACCAATCAGATCGCTTCTTTCATTTTGCAGAGGCCTTGTTAAAAATGAAAGCAGCGATCTGATTGGTTGCTATGGGCAACTCAGCAGCTTTTCCAGAGGAAAAGTTGCCCATAGCAACCAATCAGATCGCTTCTTTCATTTTAAACAAGGCCTCTGCAAAATGAAAGAAGCGATCTGATTGGTTGCTATGGGCAACTGGGCAACTTTTCCTCTGGACAGGTTTTGATAAACCTCCCCCGAAGTGTATCTGGGGTATCTGAAGGTATCCAAGGAGATGACTTTGGATACATCCCGTTACATCCCGTCACGACCCATAGAAACTATATAGCATCAAAGCCCATGTGGCACGCTACTCTGTATAGTCAAAATGAATGAATGGCCGTCTGTCCCAAAGCGGTAGAAGCATCACATGACCAGCCGGATGGAGTTGGGCGATGTATGAAAGCCATGAGCAAAGGATTATGTATGGAACACGGGCTTAACTAGATCTCACAAAGAATCCATGGCCACCTTCCCGAATCAATTCCTGGCCCTGCGTGCGGGGCACAAAGACATATACCCCCAGGCACGCAACGGCTAAAACTGACCATAAAAAGGCTCCCTACATGTATTCAACCATTAAAAAAAAAATCCTATTAGTACAACTAGATCATTACAGGCCATGTTGACTCAATACCAAGGGGCGTAAGATTCTACAGTGTAATCTTAAAGGGGTTATCCAGAGTTTGACACAAATAGAGCTGCTTTCTTCTAGAAACAGCGCCACTCTTGTCTACAGGCTGCGTGAGGTATTGCAGCTCAGTTCCATTGAAGTGGATGAAGCAGAGTTGTAATACCACACACAAGCTGGTGACAGGGGTGGCGTTGTTTTTGGAAGAAAGCAGCTATGTTGTTTCTAATCCTGGATAACCCCTTTAAAGGGGTTCTCCAGAGGGAAAGAATAGTTTTTTTTTTAAATCAACTGGTGCCAGAAAGTTATACAGATTTGTATATTACTTCTATATAAAAATGTTAACCCTTCCAGGACTTATCAGCTGCTGTATGCTCCAGAGGAAGTTGTGTAGTTCTTTCCAGTCTGACTACAGTGTTCGCTGCTGACACCTCTGTCCATGTCGGGAACTGTCCACGCCGCCGGCCCGGTGGTCGCCTGTAATCAGACCCGGAGTGAACACGCTCCGGGGACTGATTACAAACTGGGTGCCGCATGCATGATCCCGGGGGTCCCCAGCGGCGGGACTCCCGCAATCAGGCATCTTATAAAAGATGTGTAAGCATCGGAGAACCCCTTTAAAGTTGCCTTTACTCTATGGCCTTCAGAATAACATGGATGGACTGTGAGCGACCATAGAAGACAAAATGCCACTGGGTGAACAAAAACGAAGGACATTTCTATAGCGCCATAAAAAAAAACGCCCATAATGATCATAACCAGAATTGCATCAGAATTTCCTTGTTTTTATCTCTAGGATCTCCAAGAGGATGTATGGAAAGAAAATATACGATAAACAAATATCTGTGCACGGAAGTTTTTGGACCGGTTGTTAAAACATATAATGACTGTAGCTTTCAGAATCAATTCTATTGAAGTAAATAAGAATGTGGCTTTTAAAGGGGTATTCCGCCCATAAACATGAAAAGAGAGGGCATGGCGTGACATCATGAGAGGGCGTGGCATGGCGTCACGTCTCCAGTCCCGGAAATCCAGTTTTCCCGAGACTGGTGCAGTACCCGGCACAGAATGCCGGGGGCTGCATGGAGATGGCGGGGAGCGGTTGGATCTTAGTCAGGAGCTGGCCAGCGCAGAAACAGGTCCCCATAGCAAAACTTTCCTCCTCTGGACAGTTCCTGACATGGACAGGGGTGTCAGCAGAGAGCACTGTGGACAGACAGAAAAGAACTTTACAACTTCCTCTGGAGCATGCAGCAGCTGATAAGTACTGGAAGGGTTAAGATTTTTTTTATAGAAGTCATTTACAAACCTTTATAACTTTCTGGCAACAGGTTATTTGGATAAAAAAAAAAAATTCCACTGGAGTACCCCTTTAAGGCTGAAGATCCCAAGTTTTGCCAGCGCCAACTGAAATCAGTCAGCGCTAAGACAGCACAGACATTGCCGGCCCCCATAGATGGCAATGTCTGCGAAGCGGATTCTGCCAGAAGAATAAGCAAGTTCTTTAGGCGGCAGAACATCCACCAATGAAATTCCGTAATGTGCTCTGTGCAGCGGAATCCCATTGACAGAAATGGGACTCAGAATTTCATAATTTCCAACCTACATTCCCAGGCGGAATTCCGTAGTGTGAACCCGGCCTTAAGACCCCATAGATGGCAATGTCTGCGAAGCGGATTCCGCCAGAAGAATAAGCAAGTTCTTTAGGCGGCAGAACGTCCACCACTGAAATTCCGTAATGTGCACTGTGCAGCGGAATCCCATTGACCGAAATAGGACTCTGAATTTCCAACCTAAATTCCCAGGAGGAATTCCGTTCAGAAATCCCGTAGTGTGAACCCGGCCTCAAGGCCGGGTTCACACTACGGAATTTCTGACCGGAATTCCGCTCAGAAATTTCGTTTTGGAAATTCCACTGCATGAAGATTACCGTGCAAGTGAAGGGGGTTTTCCGCAAAATTTTCTGGTCGGAATTTCTGACAGAAAATTAGGATTAAAAAAAATTCCCCCAGAACATTGAGCCGCAGACTGAATCAACCTGCACTCGCAATCTCCGTCCGGATTTTGTCCAGCCGGAAATTCCCTAGTGTAAATTCCCTAGTGTAAACCCGGTGGGGAAAAAAAAACTGTATAATAGGGTTACTAGGGGCCCCAATTCCCCCAGAAAATTCTTGTAGTTGGTAATTTAGGGGATCATCTAAATCAGTTTGACCTTTCCCTATTCGATACAGCCTAAAATCCCCCAAAAACTCATTTCTTTTAATTATTATGATGATTATTTTATTTTAAACCATTAAACCAATGAGGAGTCAGTAATAAAGTCATAGGCCAGCTATAGCGCCATGACAACAAAAGGGCCATTACAATGGAGACTCCCATTGTTCCTAGGCACCGCTGTTATTCACTGCGTTGACAACCAATTGATGCTGTCTAGGAAACAAACTCCTTGAGAATATTCCTGTCCAGCTTTTCTTTTTCTTTTTAGCTGGGGCCCTAATTATCATTTAAACATTTACAACTTCAATCTGTTTTCCTTTATTTTTTGACTAACGTCTCGAGGCAGTAAAGCTTTATAAGAGTCTTTGATCTTTCACCAATAACAATGACGTTGTTGGGGGGGGGGGGGTGACTCCTCCAGGGTGCCGGATATCACCAAAAACAATGCAGGTTCTGCCTCTTCCAGGTAACATTAGATGCAGCTCTGTTTTTCCCATAACTCCAGAAATTCCGCACCATTCCCTTTACCAGTATTCAGCATTTGTTCTCTTGTATTGTCTGATTTAAAGGCAAAACAACAGTAATAAAGTGCAATGAGGGATCCATTCATGGGAGGCTGCTCACAGCGAAGTAAGGCTGGGTTCACGTATGTCCGACATGCACCGGAGGGAAACTGATGCTAGATCTGAGCCCAATCATTTGAATGGGACACTTCACAATAATCCACCATCTTTATTTTGACGCCGGGTGGTTGGACACGCCGGGCAGCACCGGACAGCTTGCTGCGTTCCTCTGTCCAGCGTCCAGAAACAATGAACGCCGGATCCCATACTACTAATGACAACTGATGCACACTTTGTCATCAGTTGAGGCATCAGTTGCATCGAGATCTAGGCTGAGTTCACCTATGCTGGAGATATGTGAACCCGGACTTACATTTTAAACGGGTACTCTGGAAAACTTTTTTTTTTTGATCAACTGGTGCCAGAAGGTTAAACAGATTTGTAAATTATAAGGAAAAAAAGGGGGGGTACCAAATGCCTCTAGACTAATACCATACAATGGTACATGATGATGAAATTACAGAAAAAATAATAAATAGGACTGTGCTTCACTTTAAATGATGTACAAATTTAATATAAAAAATTGCAAATAGGACATAAAATAAATAATACAAATCTAATACAAAAATGCCTCCTACCACAGGGCCCTTGTGGGGAGGTGAGATAATTAAATACAAAGCATATATTAAAAATATTTTTGTAAAAATTATAGCATGTGAATTACGTTCTACCGCTATCTCAATATATTGTAAACCGACATAGTATACTTTTGTGCGGTATACTCCGTTCCCATGTGATTTAGAACAGTTCACAAAGTGATATAGTTACCAACTCCTCAGGGTGGTTTTGGCTGGACGTCCGAGAGATAAATATATGAGGACTGTATTCAGCGCTTGCGTGCGCTTACGGTGACGGGCCCGGATGCCACAGGCCAAAAAAGGTCACCGGTCACGGAATAATGGCAGGCTCGATGGCAGATGCAATGGAGGCTTTATCCAGCGCTGGCATGCGCTTGCGATGACGGGCCCGGTTGCCGCAGGCCAAGGAGAAGTCACCGATCGCGGAGTAGCTCCGGAGATGTAGATATACTCGGAGATATATGGATCTTGCTCCGGAAACAGGGAAAGGAAAGCCTCGTGGAAGATCTCTCGGCGTCTGGTGGAATGGCGGATGAATTACAGCCAGGTGTACAATCAGCAGGTGATGGAGTTGTATCGGAGATAGATGATGGCGGTTTGTAGATTGCGGTAGTCATGCAATAGATATTTCTTTCTCTAGACGCGTTTCAAGGTACTTTATATATGACCCTTTCCTCAGTAGAGAGGATCATATATAAAAGGGTCATATATAAAGTACCCTGAAACGCGTCTAGAGAAAGAAATATCTATTGCATGACTACCGCAATCTACAAACCGCCATCATCTATCTCCGACACAACTCCATCACCTGCTGATTGTACACCTGGCTGTAATTCATCCGCCATTCCACCAGATGCCGAGAGATCTTCCACGAGGCTTTCCTTTCCCTGTTTCCGGAGCAAGATCCATATATCTCCGAGTATATCTACATCTCCGGAGCTACTCCGCGATCGGTGACTTCTCCTTGGCCTGCGGCAACCGGGCCCGTCATCGCAAGCGCATGCCAGCGCTGGATAAAGCCTCCATTGCATCTGCCATCGAGCCTGCCATTATTCCGTGACCGGTGACCTTTTTTGGCCTGTGGCATCCGGGCCCGTCACCGTAAGCGCACGCAAGCGCTGAATACAGTCCTCATATATTTATCTCTCGGACGTCCAGCCAAAACCACCCTGAGGAGTTGGTAACTATATCACTTTGTGAACTGTTCTAAATCACATGGGAACGGAGTATACCGCACAAAAGTATACTATGTCGGTTTACAATATATTGAGATAGCGGTAGAACGTAATTCACATGCTATAATTTTTACAAAAATATTTTTAATATATGCTTTGTATTTAATTATCTCACCTCCCCACAAGGGCCCTGTGGTAGGAGGCATTTTTGTATTAGATTTGTATTATTTATTTTATGTCCTATTTGCAATTTTTTATATTAAATTTGTACATCATTTAAAGTGAAGCACAGTCCTATTTATTATTTTTTCTGTAATTTCATCATCATGTACCATTTTATGGTATTAGTCTAGAGGCATTTGGTACCCCCCCTTTTTTTCCTTATATATTATTTTGTACTAGTATTTTTTGGTGTAAATACTTTCCATTTAGCCTCGATTAATTTATATTGTGAGCTGCACATACCCCATTTTTTAGATTTGTAAATTACTTCTATTAAAAAATCTTAATCCTTCCAGTACTTATTAGTTGCTGAATACTACAGAGGAAATTCTTTTCTTTCTGGAACACAGAGCTCTCTGCTGACATCACGGCCACAGTGCTCTCTGCTGACATCACGGCCACAGTGCTCTCTGCTGACATCACGGCCACAGTGCTCTCAGCTGAAATCACGGCCACAGTGCTCTCTGCTGACATCTCTGTCCATTTTAGGAACTGTCCAGAGCAGCATATGTTTGCTATGGGGATTCTCTGGACAGTTCTTAAAATGGACAGAGATGTCAGCAGAGAGCACTGTGGTCATAATGTCAGCAGAGAGCTCTGTGTTCCAAAAAGGAAATAATGTAATCTGTAGTATTCAGCAGCTAATAAGTACTGGAAGGATTAGGATTTTTTTTATAGAAGTAATTTGCAAATCTGTTTAACTTTCTGGCACCAGTTGATAAAAAAAAAAAAAAAAAAGTTTTCCACCGGAGTACCCCTTTAACATTTAGGCTAGGTTCACACTATGGAATTTCCGCCTGCAATTCCGCTTTGAAATTGCAGGCAGAAATTCCGCTAACTAAAATGTATAGTGTAGTGAATATAACAAATTCACACTTCGGAATTTGTGAATGAAAATTTCCACCTGTCTATTGGAGACTGCAGTGTCCGCACGGTCCTAGCGCCGACTGAATCAGTAAGCGCTGGCCACACTCCTAATCTCCAGGCATAAATTTTCTGCCCAGAGATTCCGTAGTGTGAACCTAGCCTTATTTGGCTCAGTGCTACAGGCTACATAGAGACCATGTACCATGCTTACCCCATCACAATTCAGTTTAAAGTTTTGTTTTGTTTTTTTCAAATCAACTGGTGCCAGAAAGTTAAACAGATTTGTAAATGACTTCTATTTAAAAATCTTAATCCTTCCAGTACTTGTCAGCTGCTGTATAATAAAGAGGAAGTTGTGTAGTTTCTTCCAGTCTGACCTCAGTGCTCTCTGCTGCCACCTCTGGCCATGTCAGGAACTGCCCAGTTGCATCAAGATCTAGGCGGAGTTCACCTATACCTGATGCCAGCCAGTCTTACATGTCAACTTTTATTTGCCTCAGTGCGATTATTATGATGTGAAGTTTTATAGTGTTTATGTTTTACTATTTATACTAAATAAAACCTTTTGTTTCTTTTTTGATTCACTCCCATACTTTAACACAATCTTTTTTTTTTTTTTTTTTGAGCTTTTTTTTTTGAGCTTTTTTTTTTTAAGTGTGTTTTCTTTTTTTTAAGAAGGAGCCTTAGTTTAGTTTTTTGTTGGTACCATTTTGGGGTACATATGGTTTTTTTGACCATTTATACTCCTATTTTGGGCTTTACTCCCATTTGCTAACATTGAGGTTTGTTTTTTCTGGATGAGCTTTGGTTTTTCTTTGTACCATTTTAGGGCACATATGGTTTTTGAGAGGCCTTTTTTGGAAGGCCAGGTGACCAAAAAACAGGAATTCTCGCAATGTGTATTTTTTTATGAGTGATGAATGTGACAATATGTTGATGGTTGGTGCTTTCACAGATGTGGCTACATTAACTGTTTATTTATTTTAAATAATAAAATTGAAAGTTTTTTTTATCTTAAAAATGATTTTCATATTTTTATTGTTAAATATGACCCCTGACTGCAACGTCAACTGCCAATGTCATATGGGAACAACAGGATGACAGGGGGCGCCCTCTCCAGCAAACAAACTTGATGCCACGGTAGCTATTGACTGTGGCATCTGGGGGGTTAGAGAGCAAGGATCTGAATTATCTTTATGCTCCCGACTCAAAATTTTGATATACATGTACAGGGTTATGGGGGTCATATAAGATTTCTTAAAATGGTTTGGTTTTTTTTCCCCTACAAAAGTTACGTAACCCTTATCCATTGGCTGTGCCTGGTGTTTTAGCTTGGGCCCCACAAAAATGATGTCCCTTGTGTTCTCCTTCTATTCTTTGTGCGGTTATGTACAGTATATAGATTGTAGAAGTGATGTCAAGTATATAATGTTGGTGGGTTTGCTTTTTCCAAACACTCAGGTTTGCCCTCTAATTTTTTGTAATTTTTTGCCCTCTAATTTTTCATAATGTGGGTCTAAAGCTGGACAAGTCACACTTACTTATTGTATACTTGTTATTTCAGTTTGTATCCACAATAAATAGGTCTCCTGGGTCCTTCAGAGTCTATTGAATATTTTCTTCCCCATTTACTTAAATGGGCACTGTCATTAACTTTTTTTTTTTTTTTTAAATATGTTGTAGTACTTATGTACTACAACATATCTCTAATATACATCAAATTTTTTTTTTGTATTTAAAATATTGTATTTTCTGTTTGAAAACCGGCCACTAGAGGTCTCCCTCCTAGTGGCCAGCTGTAGCCTGCTGTGACGTCCCTGCTGAATTCGGACCGATCCCGGCCGGGCAATCGGTCCGAATTCAGTCAGCCTGCGCTCGCTCCCTTCCTGTCAATCAGACAGGCGGGAGCGATCGCTGTGAACGCCGGTGCTCCACGCATTGGCTCACTGGCCTCGTGTGCAGCTCGTCCCTGCTTCGGGCAGGGAAATCTTGCACGGCAGGTCGGCGATGCTTCTATACTCCTCCTACCTCGGTAGCACATGAACTGCTAAACAGGGAGGAGGAGACCCCAGAGCAGCCTGCCGTGCTATTGCGCGTTCTCGACAGGAGTGCAGCATAGATGAGGTGAGGGCGGAAGTCAGCACCCAGCAGGCATCAGTGACGTGGCTCCTGCTGGGGAAGTCGCCTTCATGCTCAGCAAGAGTGATCAGCAGAAGAATAGCTGTTTAGAAGGTAGGAAAAAAATTTAAAGGCAGAGAAGGGGGTTAGGGATAGATTAGCAATAGGTAGGGAAAAAATATATACATGGTGGGAGCTACTCTTTAACATAATACATAGTGACCAAAGCACAGGCACTGTTGTGGGTGACTACACTGCTCCCGTACCAGTCTAGGGGTGAAATGGTCTGGGCTGGTGTATTTGTGCTACTTTTTGTAAGTGTTTGCAACTTTTTTTGCAAAATTTGCAACTTTTCACATAAGTCGCACATGATAAATCCATGACCACTGCGTAGTGAAAAGGATAAATGGTGTAAGAAAAAATGGCAAAAAAACCCACAGCACCTAAAATATGCCAAATATAGACCACAAAACAGCTCTAAATGCAATGATAAAAGAAAGCCCCCGGAATGCACAGAATGGGAGAGGAGGGGACACATGACAGGGGGTGTAGGCAGCGGAACACAGAGTTAATGGGGTTAGAGCTAGAGTGGTGGTAAAGGGTTAAGTAGGAGGAACTAGGAAGCAAGGGGAATGGGGTCTGCAGGAACAGGAGGGGCCATTCTGCAGTGAGAAGCCATGTCCTGCCCACCATTTAAGCTGGCAATGATGGGGAAGGAGGGTCTTGGGTTTATGTGGGGGCTTGTTTTAGTTTTGTCACGGCGGCGTGTTTGCCGGGGGACAGGAAGTCAGAGCTGCACCGATGACGTCCTTCCGACTTGTGGCCATCTTGTGGGAGCCCCATATAGAAGAAGCCACACGGCCAGGCCTCTACAGTCTGGAGATGGCAGCGAGGAGTACAGACATGGCGGAACCCAGTGCTACATGTGAAGAGAGTCCTAAGATGGCGCTGGAGCAGAGGAAAGTTTAGAGCTTGTATGGACATTTCACTATGCACAAAGACTCTATACCGTTATTCACCTACAGCCTGATCTGAGATTCAGGGGGATTTGGAGGCATGCTAGAAGGATGGTGGAGGCCCTGGTCATAATGGCCAGGGGGGAGCTGGGATGGTAGCCAGCCAATCATGGGGTCCCTAGCAGAAGGGACAGAGTGGGTCTCTGAAGGAGGTGCCCTTGGGTCAGGTGATGGTCGACCTAGGACAAAGGAGGAGACAGTGCTTGGACTTGAAGCTGCCTTCATGTCCCCTTCCAGAATGGGGAGGGTCATTTATTTTTGGATGGGAGGTTATGTTAACCCTGTATCAGGTGTTTGAAATGTTATTTAACTTTGTTGTTATTTATTAAGAGAGTATAAAATGTTATTTATCGTTATTTGTTTAATAAAAAAGGGTTGTTCCGCTGTGGCCTTTGCACCATACAAAGAGTCTGTGGTTTTTGGTGGGGGGGGGTGGTGGTAAGTAGAAGGGAGGTCAGGGTGCAGGGGTAGCGTAACTCTACCCTCCCCTAGTCATGTCCCCCTCTGGATCTAACTGCGATGAGACCATTGGGAAAACTGCTATAAAACCTCTGTGTCTCCCTCTGGTTAACAAAGTAGAAAATCCAGTTTTCAGAGTCTACAGCAGTCGCAGGTATCACCAGCAGCAAAGAGCGGAGATAAAGGGGTAGTTGGGGAGGGGAACATAAGGAAAGGTGACTGGATGGAAGGAGGGAGCGTCAGGAATGTGACTGACACATTGAAAAGAAGGAGGAGAAGGAGAGTGACACAAAAAAAAAAAAAACCTGAGGGTGGTGACCGTGATGTCATATCTCAGTAACCTGTATCCTCGCATCAGGTTCTGTATAAATATCTGAACTTGAACTGAATTGTCAAAGCTCCCGCAGCATCTTCTCCCTGATACAGCTCTGCAGCACAAGTAAGTGTCAGCTCTTCAGACCACTGTCCTCTGCCTATCGCTCTGGTCTTCACTGGTTACACTGGATGTGAGACTCCTTACAGCAGTGTTTCCCAACCGGTGCGCCTCCAGCTGTTGCAAAACTACAACTCCCAGCATGCCCGGACAGCCAACGGCTGTCCGGGCATGCTGGGAGTTGTAGTTTTGCAACAGCTGGAGGCGCACCGGTTGGGAAACACCACCTTACACCATTGTATTATCTCACAATTCTCTTCTATAGTATTATATATATATATATATATATATATATATATATATATATACTGAACTCTTGGGATCAGGCACAAGGATAACTGCTATACTAGGATACCCAGATAAAGACTCTGGATCGGGAATTGCGATGATGATTTTAGCAAAAATGTTTATTCTCTTTGGATTGTCTGGAGACTTTGGGGCAACGTTATCGAAATTGGAGCAGTTGCTCAAACAGCCAATCAGATGTCAGCACTTATTTTTTTTTTTTAAAGTCCTATTTATTTTAAAAGCTGCGACCCCTGGTCCGCTTTTCCTTCTCTCTGTTGTATTTTAGTTCTATTTTTTATTTATTTATTTTTACGAAAATGTAAGAATTTTTCTGGACATTTTAGATTTTTCTTGGACACTTAGAAAGTGTTAGTGGGTAAAACCAGGGCTCAAGTCCTGCAGGAACGCATGGGAATGGAGTTCCTGCAATTTTTCCACAGCTGAAGTCCTGCAGGACCAGCCCTTGTGTAGAAATCTTAGGTGAGTTCCCAAACTTTTTTTTTTTTTTCCAGGAGTTGACCCCTGGGTAAAATTGTAATCGGATGGTATTGTTAATGATAGTCATTTTCTCATTGTGTCCTGTTGTAAGGATAATATTGAGTCATAAGGAGGTTTCCTTGTATATAAGGAGATTGTGCATGTAACAATGTGACTGATACCTGCCACAATGAATCATCTTATCAGTGATAAGCATCAGTGTGTATAGAACTATAACCATTACTGTATATAGAACTAGAACCATCACTATGTATAGAACTAGAACCATTACTGTGTATAGAACTATAACCATTACTGTGTATAGAACTAGAACCATCACTGTGTATAGAACTAGAACCATCACTGTGTATAGAACTATAACCATTACTGTGTATAGAACTAGAACCATCACTGTGTATAGAACTAGAACCATCACTGTGTATAGAACTAGAACCATCACTGGGTATAGAACTAGAACCATCACTGGGTATAGAACTAGAACCATCACTGGGTATAGACCTAGAACCATCACTGTGTATAGACCTAGAACCATCACTGGGTATAGACCTAGAATCATCACTAGGTATAGACCTAGAATCGTCACTGGGTACAGAACTAG
Organism: Hyla sarda; assembly: GCF_029499605.1. Taxonomy (NCBI): domain Eukaryota; kingdom Metazoa; phylum Chordata; class Amphibia; order Anura; family Hylidae; genus Hyla; species Hyla sarda. Next base: position 17,572,174 of record NC_079198.1, on the reverse strand, counting down.
AACCATCACTGGGTATAGAACTAGAACCATCACTGGGTATAGAACTAGAACCATCACTGGGTATAGAACTAGAACCGTCACTGTGTATAGACCTAGAATCGTCACTGGGTACAGAACTAGAACCATCACTGTGTATAGACCTAGAACCATCACTGGGTACAGAACTAGAATCGTCACTGGGTACAGAACTAGAACCATCACTGGGTATAGAACTAGAACCATCACTGGGTATAGAACTAGAACCATCACTGGGTATAGAACTAGAACCATCACTGTGTATAGAACTAGAATCGTCACTGGGTACAGAACTAGAACCATCACTGGCATCAGTAAAAAAAAAAAAAAAAAAAAAAAAAAGTGGACTGGTGTATTCACGATATCGGCAATAATGACGTGAAAAAATATACTGATATTAGTTTATTTACGATCACTACTTCCATTTTTTTTTATTCGCTGTTCGGCGTGTACTCCCGTTCAGTCCCGAAGGGGTTAACTGCACCTGAAAATGCTCCTGGAAAACGATTTATTTGCGTTCGCCTCCATTTACATTTACTCCCTTTCTGCCCGGGTCACTGGGATTGTAGTATTTACTGTGGGAGTTTGGTTTAGTACAGCTGGCAAATTTTCAACTAATCCCTCCACGTATTGCGGTAATAGGTGATGGATTTCTTGCCTTTCTTCACCCGTTAAGGTTCCATTGGAGACCACCTCTCTTGTGTACACCACACAGGTTGACAGATTTCCTACATTCCTAATATAACCTAACATTGAAGGCGCTACTGTAATGTTATATTAGGAATGTAGGAAATCTGTCAACCTGTGTGGTGTACACAAGAGAGGTGGTCTCCAATGGAACCTCACTCGTCATTTATAGGACCACAACCCCCCTCCCAAAGCTTAAGGTGGCTGTACATCCCTTCCGATCTCACCATGCGCATGAACATTGATGTGTTTTCAATGGAGAGAGGAGGGGTAAGCTACTGCCAGACAGCTCCAGTGGTGGCTTATGTCTTCCAAAATGTTAGGGTTCGGCTGTTGAAATCCAACATGCCTGACATGCTAGGGCAGTGTTTCCCAACCAGGGTGCCTCCAGCTGTGGCAAAACTACAACTCCCAGCATGCCCAGACAGCCTTTGGCTGTCTGGGCATACTGGGAGTTGTAGTTTTGCCTCAGCTGAAAACAGCCTGGTTGAGAAACATGGTCCTCAAAGTTGGCAAGCTCCGCCGACTATTCACTAAAATGTATGGCGGTCTTAAGACTTGGGGACCTGGGAACAGCTTGCACCCCATTCGAGAAGAATAAGGGCAGAGCTAACCCCAATAGTCGCTCCATTGGTAAAGGGGGCAACCATTAGTCCCACTTCTCTAGGTAAAATGTAGTGGGTTCACCTGCAGTATATAAGCCTAGGGCTATACATTGACTGCGCTTAATAAGACCGCAATGTTGTGCTTATATACCTATACCGCAACATGGCGCTCTGCAAAAATCTAATTTTATTATGAATATTGGATTAGTAGGGTTTGGGGGGCTGGTAGAGTCTTCTGTATATCTATGTCGGCAGCTCGTTGTGTAATAGAGCACCCCATTTTTTATAAGAACCTCTGTCCCCAGTTTACGGGGGTGCCCCCTTTAGTTCCTCCACTGCCTAGGTGTGGCCCTAACATGCATGTTTTATAACCCAACACACCTGCTCATGTCCCCGGGATCTTAATAACTCTAATGGAAAGACTGTGATAAAGATAAAAGCGGCTGATAACAGATAATGGCCGTAGATAACAAGAGTTACATAGGAAATAGGATACATTGTGAAATCTTAATTTGTTATGGTCTGCAAAGTATTACATGCATATCTATGGCTCTGGCTTCTTACCTGGACTTAAAGGGGTTATCCAGGAAAAAACTATTTTATATATATATATATATATATATATATATATATATATATATATATATACATATCAACTGGCTCCAGAAAGTTAAACAGATTTGTAAATTACTTCTATTAAAAAAACTTAATCCTTTCAGTACTTATGAGCTTCTGAAGTGGAGTTGTTCTTTTCTGTCTAAGTGCTCTCTGATGACACCTGTCTCGGGAACCGCCCAGTGTAGAAGAGGTTTGCTATGGGGATTTGCTTCTAAACTGGGCGGTTCCCGAGACACGTGTCATCAGAGAGCACTTAGAAAAAGAACAACTAAACTTCAGAAGCTCATAAGTACTGAAAGGATTAAGATTTTTTAATAGAAGTAATTTACAAATCTGTTTAACTTTCTGGACCCAGTTGAGATAGATATATATATATATATATATATATATATATATATATATATATATATATATATATATATATAAAGTTTTTTCCTGGATAACCCCTTTAAGCCTTTCAGTATAGAGCTACTCATACACCTAGGCCAGAACCGCACATTTTATTTGTCATTCAACATGGACAGTTATTATTTTCGATGAAAAAAAATTACATTTTGTATATAAAAAGTATAGAAACAGGGGGCGACCCCACTGACGTTAGGCAGGTGGATTAGACTTCCATGGGGACTTGGAGTAATAACAGATCTCAGATGTTCCTGGAATGAAGTCTGTGTTGTTGTGAGCGCTCTATCCCGCGGGATCGGTGGCGTGTGCCGAACTTGCCCTGTAATGATTATTGTGCATTCACGGACTGTATGTTCTTGTCTTACAGATCACAATGTCTTACCCAATCAGTTCTCAACCCCAAGCCATGCAAGGCTATGCTGCTAGTGGCAGCCAGTGGCACTCCGAAGTCTTCGACTGTTGTGAAGACATGGGAGTCTGTAAGTATTCATGGGTGGAATTTCTAATAAATTTTTTTTTCTTGTAAAATTTAAAGGGGCACTCCGGCGAAAAACTTTTTTTTTTTTTTTTAAATCAACTGGTACCAGAAAGTTAAACAGATTTGTAAATTATTTCTATTAAAAAATCTTAATCCTTCCTGTACTTATTAGCTGCTGAATACTACAGCGGAAATTCTTTTCTTTTTGAAACACAGAGCTGTCTGCTGACATCACGACCACAGTGCTCTCTACTGACATCTCTGTCCATTTTAGTAAGTGTCCAGAACAGCATATGGTTGCTATGGGGATTTCCTTTTACTCTGGACAGTTCCTAAAATGGACAGAAATGTCAGCAGAGAGCACTGTGCTCATGATGTCAGCAGACAGCTCTGTGTTTCAAACGGAAAATAATTTTCACTGTAGTATTCAGCAGCTAATAAGTACAGGAAGGATTAAGATTTTTTTAATAGAAGTAATTTACAAATCTGTTTAACTTTCTGGCACCAGTTGATTTAAAAACAAAAAAGTTTTTCACCGGAGTACCCCTTTAAACACTTGGTTATGGTCACCATATTGGTGGCACAAAATGTGTAGTAAAAGTATAGTATGTAGACTGGGAGCTCAACACCACACAGTAATGATTTAGGATAATGGACATAGACAAGTCCATAGAGTAAATATCTACCAAGTCTCAAGGAGGAGATATCTGACATGGACACCTTGAGAAGAAGTAGCAAACATGGAAAACCTTACCTGTCATACATCATTCGAGCAAAACTCACTTAAAGGGGTACTCTGGTGGAAAACTTTTTTTTTTTTTTTTTTTTTTAAATCAACTGGTGCCAGAAAGTTACACAGATTTGTAAATTACTTCTATTAAAAAAATCTTAATCCTTTTAGTACTTTTTAGCAGCTGTATGCTACAGAGGAAATTATTTTCTTTTTGAATTTCTTTTTTGTGTTGTCCACAGTGCTCTCTACTGACACCTCTGTCCATGTCAGGAACTGTCCAGAGCAGCATAGGTTTTGCTATGGGGATTTTCTCTGCTCTGGACAGTTCCTGATACGGGCATCAGGTGTCAGCAGAGAGCACTGTGGACAAGACCTTACATATAGCTCAGATGTATATATTTATTTTGTCTAATTTGTTTTTCCGTCTTTAGGTCTCTGTGGAGCATTTGTCCCCTGCATTCTGGCATGTAAAGTGGCAACAGACTATGGAGAGTGCTGCTGCCTTCCATTCATTGGTGGCGCTTTACTGGCTATGAGGACAGGCATTAGGGAAAGATATCACATCCCGGTAAGTGTCTCTTAAATTTCACCGGCATATTAGCCACCTATCATAAGGCTCTTCAACCCACCATTATTCCTTGACAGCATGTCGGGCAGCGGGGGCCCTAGAGATGTAGAGTAATAATCAGGTCTTATTGGTAATGATCACTATAATGTCTAAACTAACCCATAAGGAATAAGACTACAGTATTGGGAGTCTAAGTTTGGTTGGACAATCCCATGAACCAGACCAAAAAAGAAGAGGGGTTTGTGTAAACTCCACCTAAAGAGAGCATCTGGGGTGTTCCGGGGTGTTCCTGGTTTCAGTATCCTTTGATTTCAGTAGTATGAAGCTGTGGTAGAGTGGATGTGTAACCCCGTATGGGTGCAAAGTCCGTGTGTAGACCAATGGATACAAAATCAAAGAAGTAAGACTGCACTCACCAATGGCAAATGGCAACGGAGCTTTATTGCAGGTGGATAGAGGGAGGCGGGGGACGTACACCAGGACAGGCTGTTTCACGCCGGAAACGGCGCTTCTTCAAGTTTGTTTAAATATCATGGTTTTGCCAAAAATATTGGCATGCCTTGTCTCCAAAGTCAGCCTCAAATAGAATTGTCTTTTTCTGGATCTATGGAACCCATTATCGTGTCCCCGGAGGATTGTTTGGTGGCCAAGACTGACTCTGCCCTTACTGTTTGACCAGACAGCCTTTACTTCCCTCCCTTCACCTTTATAGTGAGGGATACTACAGGTTTGTCCTGCACTGCCATTATCCATCAGCCGCACTTCACCTATTCGTTGTGTGGCCAATGAGAACGTTTTTTGACAGAACAAAATAAAGCGAACAAAACTTTGCTTAGCCAATAATAGTGCCCATAATTCTGACCTGTCAGGTAACATGTCTGACAACTAGATGGAGCCAAACCGTAGTCTGTTTCCAAGGGCAACCAATAGAGTTTTGAAAGCAGTTCTGTCTAGAAACACAAAAGCAACACCAAATAACTTAAAAATGGTAGAAAACCAGTAAAGTATATAAAAAGTGACTCAGGTTTTTATGTAGATGTAAACGGTGACATTTTATTGTAGTGGGGTTGTACCAGACTGGAAAAACATGGCTGCTTTCCTGCGTGTATGTACGTGTATGTGATGTTGCGCCTTATGTTGATATACATCTCTAAATGGCCTCTTCTTCTGCATTACAGGGAAGTATCTGCAACGACTGCGTGTGTCTCACGTTCTGCGGACCCTGCACGCTCTGTCAGATGGCCCGCGAGCTGAAACAGAGGAAATGTTAGGACTGTACAAAGGATTTTCTTAGATATGGCGACCATCGAAGGACTGTTCACATTTTTACGAGATGAAATGCTTCGTAATCTTCTCTGGTTAGAGTTGGAAAGAGAGTTGGTGTGACGTGACCACTGACCACTTCATCTTTACACATCTCCAGTGCGGGAATAAGAAGCAGCATTATACTATATAGGATCTATACCCTACAACATCAGCCCCGAGGCATTTCATGATACATATCCCATTTACAAAGATATTTGAAAAGATTCCCAAATTCCTGGCATTTCTCCATATAACCTGCAGTGTAGTGGTCTCAAGCTGTGTCTCTGAAACTACAACTCCCAACATACTCGGAGTTGTAGTTTCGCAACACCTGGAAAGCGGCAGGGTGGAGAGCATTACTGCACTGTCTAATTATTGCAATTCTATTTTTGTTAATTATTTGTGATATCTTTATGTATTTGCACTGTATAAAATATTATAATAAAGTATGTATGTATATATGAAATTGTTCTCCAGTCTTAAGGAGTCACTCTTTACCCCCTGATGCATACCTCCAACTGATCTTCTGCTCTGCGCAAAACCTGTCAGACTAGAAAAAAAAAAAAAAAAAAAGGTTGCATTCGTAAGAAATTAAATGGGCACTTTCATTAAAACTAATTTTTTTTGCTATTGCACTCCTTATGGTAAATAAAAAAATATTTCTAATATACTTTGTTTAACAAAAATGAAGTTTTCTATGTTTTATTTGTACTTAAAAAAGCTCAAGAGCACATTTCCCCCCATCTTATACACAGACTTTGGACCGAAGCCCAAACACAGGGAGTGCTGAGGGGGGTGTGTCCAACCAACAGCATATGGAGAGGAGCTATGATTGGATGAGGCTGGACACACCCCCCTCAGCACTCCAGGCTGCACTTCCTGTGTTTGGGCTTCGGTCCAAAGTCTGCGTATAAGATGGGGGAAAAATGTGCTCTTGAGCTTTTTTTAAGCACAAATAAAATATAGAAAACGTCATATTTGTTAAACAAAGTATATTAGAAATATTTTTTCTTTACCATAAGGAGTGCAATAGCAAAAACATTTTTAATGAGAGTTACCCTTTAAGTGTCAATTGTTTAGAATACTCTGATTCTCACTCTTGAGACCCGCTGCGATAGTGGGTTACAGCTGGGTAAAGTGTGCAGCAGTGAACGCCTTACTTTCCTGCTTAAACTCAAACCTGACTCATTCCTTATAGACTATAATGGAGCGAATGAGTTAGTAGCGACAACTGGCGAGGCAGTGAAACGTGCTGCTGCACACTTAAAGGGGAATATTGGTACTTTACAACTTATCTACAGCATAGGCGATAAGAGTCTAATCCAGTGTTTCCCAAGCAGGATGCCCCCAGCTGCTGCAAAACTACAACTCCCCAAGGGGGGAGATTTATCAAAACCTGTGTAGAGGAAGAGTGGTCCAGTTGCCCATAGCAACCAATCAGATCGCTTCTTTCATTTTTAACAAGGCCTCTGCAAAATGAAAGAAGCGATCTGATTGGTTGCTATGGGCAGCTGGGCAACTTTTCCTCTGGACAGGTTTTGATAAATCTCCCACAAAGTGTATCTGAGGTATCTGAAGGTATCTGACGAGATGACTTTGGATACATCCCGTTACATCCTGTTATGACTCATGGAAACTATATAGCATCAGAGCCCATGTAGCACGCTACTCTATATAGTCAATATTAGAGATGAGCGAACTTACAGTAAATTCGATTCGTCACGAACTTCTCGGCTCGGCAGTTGATAACTTTTCCTCCATAAATTAGTTCAGCTTTCCGGTGCTCCGGTGGGCTGGAAAAGGTGGATACAGTCCTAGAAGACTCTTTCCTAGGAATGTATCCACCTTTTCCAGCCCACCAGAGCACCTGAAGGCTGAACTAATTTACGCAGGAAAAGTCATCAACTGCCGAGCCGAGAAGTTCGTGACGAATTGAATTTACTGTAAGTTCGCTCATCTCTAGTCAATATGAATGAATGGCTGGTTGTCCCAAATCGGTAGAAGCATCACATGATCAGCCGGATGGAGTTGGGTGATGTATGAAAGCAGTAGCTGTACAGCCTCAACAAGCCATGAGCAAAGGATTAGGTGTGGAACACGGGCTTAACTGGAACTCACAAAGAATCCATGGCCACCATCATGGCCGGGCGGGGCACACAGACAAAGAAATATCCCATGGCACGCAAGATCCATACATTTAATGTATCAAAAAAAAATCCTATTAGTAGATCTACTTACGGTATTTCACAATCATTACAGGCCATATTGATTAAATAATCGCCCTAATTTCCGGTTTTCTACAACGTAATAATAAAGGGGTTATCCAGAATTAGAAAAACGGAGCTGCTTTCTTCACGAAACAGCGCCACTCCTGTCCTCAGTTTGCATGTGGTAAGTGTGGCACTGTTTTTGGAAGGAGGCAGCTACGCTTTTCTAATGCTGAGTAACCCCTTTAACCTAAACTGTGGTGGGGTAAGCACGGCATAACAAAGAGAATAAAAGCTACCGAGAGACCTTTACTCTTAAAGGGGTTATCCAGGAAAAAACTTTTTTTCATATATCAACTGGCTCCAGAAAGTTAAACAGATTTGTAAATTACTTCTATTAAAAAATCTTAATCCTTTCAGTAGTTATGAGCTTCTGAAGTTGAGTTGTTCTTTTCTGTCTAAGTTCTCTCTGATGACACGTGTCTCGGGAACCGCCCAGTTTAGAAGCAAATCCCCATAGCAAACCTCTTCTACTCTGTCCAGTTCCTGAGACAAGCAGAGATGTCAGCAGAGAGCACTGTTGCCAGACAGAAAACAACAACTCAACTTCAGCAGCTGATAATTATTGAAAGCATTAAGATTTTTTAATAGAAGTAATTTACAAATCTGTTTAACTTTCTGGAGCCAGTTGAGATATATATATATATATATATATATATATATATAAGTTTTTTTCCTGGAATACCCCTTTAAGTCCTAGCCCCCCTCCCATGGGTAGGAGCAGCTCCCCTATTGGTAGTAACAAGCCCGATATAGATAGTAGTATCCCCCTGTTATTATAAGCCCCCCCCCCCTGTAAAAAGTAGAAGCTCCGTGTGGATAGTAGTAGCCCCCCTGTTAGTAATAACCCCCTTGTAGAAAGAAGTAGCCCCACTGCTAGTAACAGCCCCTCAAGTGTAGTAACAACCCCACTGTAGATAGTTGTATCGCCCAGTTAGTGACAGTCCACCTGTAGGTAGTTGCAGCTCCCTGTGAAGAGTAGTAGTCCCCTGTTAGTACCACCCCACCCTGTATATTGCAGTGCCAGTAACAACCCCTTTAGGTAGTCACAGCCTCCCCCCTTGTAGAAAATAATAGTCTACCCTGTAGGTAGTAAACGCCCCCCCCCCCCGTAGGTAATAATAGTACCCACCCGGTAGGTAGTGCCAGCCCCCCTGTATGTAGTAGCAACCCCCCATAGGTAATATCAGCCCCCTGTAGATGCTATTAACCCCCACCCCATAGGTAGTAACAGTCCCCGACCCTTACAGATATACTGCACTATGCCCGTTCTCTACGATGGGATCACTTTTATCTATAGACCAATGTTTAGTAAGAATCTCCTTAATTTCCCTTGAGGCACAATTATAATTGGTGATGAAATTATGTTTAATAAGTGAGGTATCCGGAGTAATCCTCCTCGTCCTAGGGGCAGCTAAGTCTTTTTGTTTCAAGGAGCAGGTTCTATTAAAAGAATGAGATACATATTACCCTTCTCCGTAAAATAATGAAATAAATGATGTGAACGTCTAATAAAATCAACCTCAGTACAGTATTTATTGGACACGTAGATGCTGCCCGTAGGGAACATTTTATAGTCAACTGATTTCATTGAACTAAATCATTACCCACTGAATGAATATAAAATTATTGTTATTAATGTTTATTTTGTTGTTATTAGTATATATTTATTTTTTGTATTTTTTTTTATTACTTGAATGGACACTTTTGGTTATGATCTGAACACCCAATGAACTCTCCCGGGTCAATCAGAGGCGAGGGGGTATTGTCCTTCTATTTATCCGCGTGTTCGTATCTAGTTTGTAAACCCCTGATGAAGAGGTTGGAATGACCTGGAAATGCGTCACATAACTACAATAAATAGATATTTTATGAACACACACAGTTCTTTTCCAATATCCCAAACCTTTTACCCAGTCTGCACTGCCAATTTCCTAAATTGGGAGAAGTCTTTTAATTGTTGCATGTCCACGGGATATGACCTCACACAACTCTATCCGGTAAGTGACCCTCTCCGATTTTATTTGCACTATAGTGGCATCTCTACACCATGGAGCACTATTTATGTTTTTTTTAGGATCGACAGCAATGGGACTCTGCTGCACCAGAATTTCCAAGCGGAATTTCAAAGCAGAGTTTTCCCTACGGAAAATCTGTAGTGTGCATGAGTTGTCTGCCTCTATTTTAATTGGTGGGGGAAAAAATGGCATAAATGAGTTAATGGGGACCCCAAGTCCCTCAGTGGATCCTTTTAGTTGGTGATTTATGGAAGCATCTAAAATCAGTTTGACTCTCCTAGTTCTCTGTAATACACAAGAAAAGACTCATCCAAAAAACCCAAACACAATGGTAAATATGTTTATTTGGTTGGTTTTTGTTTTTTTAATTATCTTCAACCATTGGGGAGGCTTACGCAAAGTAAACAAATATTTTTTTTACCAGGCAAGCTTTGGTGCCCTGACTGCTTTGACGACCAATTGAAACTGTTTAGGAAACAAACTCCTTTAAAATATTCCTGTCAAGCTTTTCTTTTTAGCTGGGGCCCCAAAGACCCTTGTCCCTTTTCAATCTCAGTGTTTATTTTATTTTTTGTAAAAAAAAATTTTTGTAGAAAAAAAACACCCTCCCGTCTGTTATACCCTATTCTGTGTATAGGGGGATTATGTCTTGAGGTGGGAATAGTCTTTGATCTTTCACCAATAACAATGACATTGTTGGTGGTGACTCCTCCAGGGTGCCGAATATCACCAATAACAATGGAGGTTCTGCTCCTTTCAGGTAACATTAGACGCAGCTTGGCTTTTCCCGTAACTCTAGAAATTTCGCACAATTCTTTACCAGTGTTCACCATTTGTTCTCTTGTTGTAAATGAAGTTTATTGATGGATCCATTCAGAGAACGTGGGAGGCTGTTGCGTTATGGTCCAGTGCGATTACAGTGGTGTGAAATTTATATAGTTTTTGTTAATATTTTTACTAAATAAAAGCTTTTTATTTGCTTTACTCCCAAATTCTAATAATAGAAGAAAACCAAAAAAGGGGAACACATAAGTAAGTAAAATAACCAGTGGTTTATGTATACTGCTCAACTGGAGCATATAGGTAATACACATATCACCCTCATAGGGTAGTGGAAACCAGGATTAAAGGAGTAGTCCAGTATAACAATCCACAGGACACGGGATAAGTTTCAGATCGCGGGGTGTCCTGAAGGTCCACTGGGACCACAGCGATCTCCTGCCCAACACCCCAGCTCTTTGAATGAATGGTGTGTGTTGACCATGCATCTCTATGGGAGAGCCTGAGATACCCGAACGCTGTGTGATGGCGCACTAGTGTTACTGTCTGAGGTGCAAGATGGTGGTTCGGGGAGTTGAAATGTATCATTTCGTAACCCCAGGGCACCGTTAACCTACACGGTCCAAGGATAAGACAGCTTCCCCTGCCCCGGCGCAGAATAAGAAATACACCAATGCCAGGTTACAGATAACTGTCTTTACTTAGGCAGGAGTAGATGTGACAATCCTCACAGCACAGATTAGAGTTGAGGAGATGCAGTGAAACCCTTGGGAGCCCAATCTGCAATACCAGACACAACCTGTTCACAAACTTGCATATCTCCTGCTGCGAGTTTGAAAAGGGGTGAGGTCTCTGCATGCTACCCACAGTAGATTTTTGGCCTGCGAAATCTCCGCTATTAAAAATCTGCCTCAGACCCTATTGACTTCAATAGGATCTGTGGCGAATTTTCAACAGTGAAGATTCCGCTGGTGAAAATCTGCTGCAGGTATCATGCGGAGACTCCACCCTTTTTTCAAACTTGTTATTAACTACAACTCCCAGAGTGCCCTGATACAGCCTATAGCTTTGCAGCTGTCTCAACCCAAGACTACAACTCCCAGCATGTTGCACTATAACTTATAATATACTACCATATAATGCAACATGCTGGGAGTTGTAGTTTTGCTTTGAGACAGCTGCAGAGCCATAGGCTGTATCAGGGCTTTCTGGGAGTTGTAGTTAATAACTAACTGCAATGCCCAGAATGCCCTGACACAGCCTATGGCTTTGCAGCTGACCCAAACCAAAACTATAACTCCCAGCATGTTGCACTATAACTTATATTATACTACCATATAATGCAACATGCTGGGAGTTGTAGTTTTGGGTTGGGTCAGCAGTCAGCTGCAGAGCCATAGGCTGTGTCAGGGCATGCTGGGAGTTGCAGTTAGTTACAAAGTACAACTCCCAGCATGCTCTGATATTGCTTATGGCTCTGCAGTTGACCCAAACAACAACTCCCACCATGGAGCACTCCAACTTTACTAACCTCAACAATTGTCCAAATTCCCGATGTGCTCATAGCAAGCCCCATCCCTTCCATGTAGCCACGCCCCTCTCTGGAACCACGCCTATATATTTCAGCACTTTTTTTCTTCTCTTTTTGGGTGGGGGTGCCAGTTTGGCATATTTTCAGGTAGGGCCTGGAGCTGCAGCTCCATCAGCCCCTATGTTAATCCGGCCCTGTGGATATTGTTATTTCTGTTTGTATCCACAATAATCAGGTCTCCTGGGGACACATTCTGTGCAGGAACATCTGTGCCAGGCAGAATAGGAAAGCAATCTATACTGATACTGTATTCAAATCCTACGAGAGTCCTTTAGGGTCTATTGAATATCTTCTTCCCCATTTACTAAACATACTAAATAGTGACCAAAGCACAGGCACTGTTGTGGGTGACTACACTGGATGTCTATGCTCCCGTACCAGTCTGGGGGTGAATACACTGGTGACGAATATGGGTAGTAAAATATGGGGAATTTGTGGATATTCCGCACATTTGAAAGTTTTGGCGGGTGCTAGGACCGCTCAGAAATGCTCTCATAGACAGCAATGCTTTTCCAAGCAAAATCTGCAGAAAGAACAGACATCGGTGTGGAATTAGGTTTCCACCATGTGCACAGTGTTTTTAATCATCATGACAGCAACAATGTAGAGAATATCAGAGGCATAGTCAGGATTTTTTTCACCCAGGGAAAAGGTTGTTGCCCCCCCTCCCCCATGTCTAAACTTCATGGTGCACCCCTGGTACCAGCATCAGTACACATTGGCGGGGTACGGTATCCATTTTAGGACATCGTCAGTCGTCAGCCGTAACTCCATCAGGTGAAACGGCGTCCCGCCTCCTCCCTTTGACCAATCGCCGTCAGTCGTCCGCCACAACTCCGTCCTCCGTCAGGTGAAACGTCGTCCCACCTCCTCCCTCGGACCAATCGCCGTCAGTCGTCAGCCGCAACTCCGTCCTCCATCAGGTGAAACGGCGTTCTGCCGATTCTCCCTCAGACGCAACTTCCTGCCGCATAGCAGAGCCGACGCTGCACAGCATGTATAGCAGAGTCGAAACTGTGAAACTTGCATGTGTACTACAGACACTACATGTGCTACAGAGTCGGTATAGCAGAGCCGACACTGAATATCGTGTACAGCAGAACCCGTATAGCAGAGAGCCAACACTGACTCGGATCTGCTACACGGCAGGAAAGTTTTTCATCTGAGGGATGACGGCGTTTCGGATGAGAGACTTTAGGATGATAAAGGAGGGAGGAGGGAGTTGTGGCTGATGCCTGACAGAGATTGGCCCGAGGGAGGAGGCGGGACGCCGTTTCACCTGACGGAGGACGGAGTTACGGCTGATGACTGACAATGTCTTAAAATGGACACCGTAGGGGGGCATTTATCATTGCCTTTACACTACTTCAGTATTCTAAATGTCCCTGCAAATTTTGCACAATTGCATTTTTTGCACAATTTTTTTGCACAATTTTCAGTAAAACATCTTTCAAAGTTGTCTACTGTTTGGTGCACCGTACACTACTTTTTGCAGAGGAGCTGTAAAAATTTAACATTTTTTTTTTTTTTTTGTGCAAAGCCTACTTTTTGGGCTCAAACCTACATCACCCAATAGGACACGTACAAAAGTGTCAGATGCCAGAGCACAAAGCTAAAACCTCGCTCTGAAGCTCACTGGTTTTTATAAGTGAGCAAAATTTATCAAGTCCTTTGCACCTTTTTGGTATATTTTGAGCAACTGTGCAAACAACACACCAAGCAAAGGGGTAAAATCTTTACTACCGTACACCAACATTAATAGATGTTCCCCATTGTATACAACCCTCTTCTCAGAATAGGTAAATGAGCATATAGATGGGAGACTTATCAAAACCTGTGCAGAGGAAAAGTTGACCAGTTTCCCAAAGCAACCAATAAGATCGCTTATTTAATTTTTAAAACGGCCTCTGCAAAATGAAAGAAGCAATCTGATTGGTTGCTATGGGCAACTGGGCAACTTTTCCTCTGCACAGGTTTTGATAAATCTCCCCCATAGTGAATATGGGGGAGATTTATCAAAACCTGTGTAGAGGAAGAGTGGTGCAGTTGCCCATAGAAACCAATCAGATTACTTATTTTATTTTTAATAAGGCCTCTAAAAAATAAAAGAAACAATCTGATTGGTTGCTATGGGCAACTGCACCATTCTTCCTCTACACAGGTTTTGATAAATCTCCCCCAACCAATGTAATTACAGTGTGACCATTGGAAAAACTGCTAGGAGAAAATCTCTGTCTCCTTCTGGATTAGGGTGCATTCACACCACGATATAGGGGTACGGCAGAATCTGAAAACTGACTGCTGCCGAATCCCTGCCGGACCCTATTAATTTCAATGAGCCGGAAGGTGTCAGATAGTGAATCCTGTGGGCTCATTTTTGGACTGTATCACTTTTTGTCGCCGGGCTGAAACCACAGCAGACCACGGTTTTCAGACCGGCTGTGATGGTCCAAAAAACTGATACGGTCCAAAAATGAGCCGACCCGAGTTCATCCCATTGAATTGAATGAGGTGCAAATTCTGATGTAAATGCAGTCTTACTAAGGGTTGGGTCACATGTAACGGATCCGCAGCATATTTTAGGCTGCCGGTTCGCAGGTGACCTGACCCGTGTTGTGCCTCCAGCTGTTGCCACCCCGCCTTGTCCCGCCTCTGGCCTGCTGGCAGGAGAAATTCACCACTACAAGTAGTGGAGCAGCCGCGATGTCAGAGTGCACTTGGCGACTCACAGGCCGCTTGTGTGGCTGCTTGTAGCAGCGGATTGCTACTGCAAGCAGACCAGAGGCGGGAAGAAGCGGGGGAAGGGGGGAGGCAACAGTTGGAGGCACAAAATGGGTCGGGTCACTGGCGGATCCGCAGCGTAAAATATGCTGCGGATGTTACATGTAACCCTACAAATACAAAGTAGAAAGTCGAATTTTACAGGCGAGAAAGGGGCAGAAGAAATGTGCTGAATTTCTGTGCGAATTCTGCCCACATTTTGAGCGGAATCCACAAAACTGCAAAAAATTAGCTGCCAGCTTGGCAGAACGGAATCTGAGCTGAATCTCAGAAATTGCGCCGTGTGAATATGCATATGAACATAAAGAGAATACATAAGTACAATGTGACCACTAGGAAAACAGCTGGGATAAAATCTTTGCTGCGTCTCCGTGTACACCAGACAGAGACGCAGCAAAGTAGACGATGGGGCTGGGACGGCTGCGGAGGGGGACATAAGGAAAGGTGATGGGACGGTAGGAGGGCGAGGCAATAATGTGACTGATACAGAACAAGGGGGAGAAGGACAAAGGCTGAGCGTACTGGGAGTTGTAGTTTTGCAACAGCTGGAGACGCACTTGTTGGGAGACACTGCTCTAAGGCTATGTTCCCACTACAGAATTCAGCAAGTAAAATTTCCTCCTCAAAATTCTATGGAGCAGAAAAAATTTAGCATCGAAAATTTTTAACCATACGCACAGAGCAGCGGAGAACCCATTGAAGTCAATGGGGGTCTGATAGAAGGTGGGATCCGCATGGAAGTTAATGCTGACATTCCACACGGAATCCGCCTTCATTTTCTGTTGTGTGACCATTCCCTAATAGTCAGGATTTTTTTTTTTATACCTAGGGGGCAGGCACTAGCTTGACATTCTTGACAGATTCCCCCTTAATTTTCGGTAGTGTGGGGGAGGTATGGAAAGGTGATTATATGGAAGTAGGGAGTGGTAGGAATGTGGATGATAGAGAACAAGGGGGAGAAGGACACAAAGAAAACTAAATTATGGTGTCAGTGATGTCACATCCCACCAACCAGGATTCCTTCAGTCATAGGTTCTGTATAAATATCTGAACCTGGAACGAAGCTCCCGCAGCATCTTCTCCCTGATACAGCTCTGCAGCACAAGTAAGTGTCAGCTCTTCAGACCACTGTCCTCTGCCTATCACTCTGGTTACACTGGATGTGAGACCCCTTACAGCCGTGTTCTCAACCAGGGTGCCTCCAGCTGTTGCAAAACTGCAACTTCCAGCATGCCCAGACAGCCAACGGCTGTCCGGGCATGCTGGGAGTTGTAGTTTTGCAACAGCTGGAAGCACACTGGTTGGGATACACTGCCTTACAGCATTGTATTATCTCATAATTCTCTTCTATAGTATTATATATGGATCCCCGGATAAAGACTCTGGATGGGGGATTGTGGATTTTGCAAAAAAAAAAAAAAGGTTTATGCAGTTTGGATTGTTGGGAGACTTTGGGGAAAATTTATCGAAATTGGAGGAGTTGCTCAACCAACCAATCAGATATCAGCGCTTATTTTAAGTTCTTTTTATTTTAAAAGCTGCAATCTGATTTCTTTCTATCGCAACCAGTTTGCTTTTCATTAAACCCCTTAAGGATATGGGTTTTAAAAAAATTATTTTTGCACTTTAGTTTTTTCCTCTTTGTCTATGAAAACCCGTAATGCTTTAAATTTTCCACCTACAGACCCATAAAAGGGCTTGATTTTTGCGCCACCAACTGTACTTTGGAATGACCTCACTCATTTTACCACCAAATCTACAGAAAAATGAAGAAAAAAAATATTTGTGTGAAGAAATAAAAAATAGAAAAAAAGCAAATTAGGAACTTTTGGGGGCTTCCGCTTTTATGCAGCGTGCTTTTCGGTACAAATGACATGTTATGTCTATTCTGTAGGTCCATACAATTAGAATAATACACAATTTAGGTTTTGTTTTATTTTATTACATTAAAAAAATTATACATTATTCTATGAATTTTATTTTTTTTAAATTGTCCTCTTTTGACCACTATGGCTTTTTAATTTTTTTCGTTGATCACTTTTTATAAAATTTTTTTTCTGGTATAGGAAGTGGCCAAAAATACGCAATTCTTGACTTTGATATTTTTTTAAGTTTTTACTTTTTTTTAAATGTTTTTTACATTTTTTTTAATAGTTGGAATATTTACGCTCGTGGCGATACCACATATGTTTATATTTATTTTTGTTTACATAATTTTATTTAAAAAATGGGAAAAGGTGGGTTATTTACACTTTTATTAGGGAAGGTGTTAATTCATATTTATTAACTTTTTTTTAACACTTTATTCAACAGATTGCTTACACTGATCAATGATGTTCCATAGGAGAGCATTGATCAGTGTTATCGGTGCTCAATTGTTAAAGCCTGCAATGGCTGGCTGCAGCATAGGAGCACCGATCGGATGGCAGGGAAGGAGGTAAGAGACTTCCCTACGTTCTTACAGCTGATTGGGATAACGCGGTTTCCCCCAGATGGTTATGATCAGCTCTCCTGAGCAGCCGGGAACTGATTTTGGTGCTTTTAGACGCTGTTATCAACTTTGCTAAAGAGATCTATATCGTGTGGCGGACTTGTCATGCTATTATTACTGCGCATTTACAGACTGTATGTTCTTGTCTTACAGATCACAATGTCTTACCCAATCAGTTCTCAACCCCTAACCATGCCAGGCAATGCCATCAGCACCAGCCAGTGGAACTCCAAAGTCTCTGACTGCTGTGAAGACATGGGAATCTGTAAGTATCCATGAGTGGATTTTTTGGAAAAATGAATGTACCAAGATGCCCAAGGTACTTAAAGGAGAAGTCCCATTGGAAAAAAAATCTATAATGCCCAGGCTGCCTTACACAAAAAAAAAAAAAAAAAAAGGACTGACCTGCCTCTGCTCCCTCTGGTGTCCGGGTATCTCTGCTCCTCCACTGGTGTCTACTTCCTGTGGTCAGCAAATTGCAGGCCGTGATTTGCTGACCAGCAATGTGATGTACACCTGGACCAGGAGCGAGATCCTGGAACACTTGGGGAGCGGAGGCAGGTGAGTCCTCTTTATTGTTCTATTTTAAGGTAACCCAGGCATTTTAGAATTTTTTTTCCCAATGGGACTTCTGCTTTAAAGTTTTATGCCCAGATCTACAACTTACACTCCCTCCTCTGACTTTACAAGGAAGAGATGTAGTTGGAAGCCTCAGCAACTCCCTATACCATATATGTAACTGTTCATAGATATATAGCATATACCGTATTTTTCGCCGTATAAGACGCACTTTTTCTTCCCCAAAACTGGGGGGAAAAAGTTGGTGCGTCTTATACGGCGAATACACCCCTATCGCGGCGGTCCCTGCAGCCATCAACGGCCGGGACCCGCGGCTAATACAGCACATCCCCGATCGCGGTGATGCCCTGTATTAACCCTTCAGACGCGGCGATCAAAGCTGACCGCCGCGTCTGAAGGGAAAGTGACACTAACCCGGCTGTTCAGTCGGGCTGTTCGGGACCACCGCGATTTCACCGCCGCGGTCCCGAACAGCCCGACTGAATAGCCGGGTTAGTGCTTACAGGACACCGGGAGGGACCTTACCTGCCTCCTCGGTGTCTTCTCCGTTCAGGGATCCCCTGTATGGCCGGCGCTCTCCTTCCTCGTTATCACGTTGTCGCGTACGTGCGTCAGCATGCGTAACGACGTGATGGCGGCGACGGAGAGCGAGGATACCCGTCCGGCAGCAGAGACGTTCCGGAGCGACGGGGACACGGCGACAGCGATGGAGCGACATCCAGGGCAGCGGTGATGGGTCCGGAGCGGCGGGGACACGTGAGTATTACCTCCTATGCAGTGGTTTTCAATCTGCGGACCTCCAGATGTTGCAAAACTACCACTCCCAGCATGCCCGGACAGCCAACGGCTGTCCGGGCATGCTGGGAGTGGTAGTTTTGCAACATCTGGAGGTCCACAGGTTGAAGACCACTATTGGGTTCAAAATCTTAATTTTTTTTAGATTTTGCACCTATAAATTGGGTGCGTCTTATACGCCGGTGCGTCCTATAGGGCGAAAAATACGGTATTTATTTTGCCTATTTTGTCTGTTTTTAGGTTGTTGTGGAACATTTGTCCCTTGTATTCTTGCATGTAAAGTGGCATCAGACTATGGAGAGTGCTGCTGCTTGCCATTTCTTGGGGGCGCTATACTGGCTATGAGGACAGGCATTAGGGAAAGACATCACATCCCGGTAAGTTTTAGATAAGTCTCTCTTAGGTTACCAACATACATGTGGAATCTATCATCAGCATTAGGCTCTGTGTGCCGTTTCCTTTAATACAATGGTTGGCAAGATGTGACTTTTTTTAATGTTCTAAAACTACGATAGAGGGCGCTATACTGCACTAGTAATAATCAGGCCTTATTGATATTGATCACTATAATGTCTAAATCAACTTATAAGGAATTAGACTGTTGGGGAAGTTTGCTTGGACAGTCCCATAAACTATACTACAAAGGGGAGGGGTTTGCACAAACTCCACTCAAAGTTCCCGAGTGTTCCCCGGGCAGGGCTTAAAGGGGTACTCCACCCCTAGACATCTTATCCCCTATCCAATGGATAGGGGATAAGATGTCTGATTGTGGGGGTCCTGCCGCTGGGGACCCCCGCAATCTCCCTGCTGCACCCGGCATTTGTTTAAAGGGGTACTCCGGTGAAAACCTTTTTTCTTTTAATTCAACTGGTGGCAGAAAGTTAAACATATTTGTAAATTACTTCTATTAAAAAATCTTAAATCCTTCCTGTACTTATTAGCTGCTGAATACTACAGAGGAAATTATTTTCTTTTTGGAATGCTCTCTGATGACATCACGAGCACAGTTCTCTCTGCTGACGTTCTTATAATAATAATAACACTTTATTTATTGTTGTCCTTAGTGGGATTTGAACCCAAGCCCCCAGCACTTCAAGGCAGCAGTGCTAACCACTGAGCCACCATGCTGCCCTTAGCATACACCTGCTATGCATGGTTGCTAAAATGGACAGAGATGTCAGCAGAGAGCACTGTGCTCGTGATGTCATCAGTGTTCCAAAAAGAAAGGAATTTCCTCTGTAGCATTCAGCAGCTAATAAGTACTGGAAGGATTAAGATTTTTTAATAGAAGTAATTTACAAATATGTTTAACTTTCACCCACAAGTTGATTTAAAAGAAAAAAGGTTTTCACCGGAGTACCCCTTTAAAGCATCTGGTGGTGTAGTGCTGGAGGCTCGTGAGGTCACGGCCACGCCCCCTCAATGCAAGTCTATAGGTGGGGGCATGACGTGATGTCACGAGCGGGGCACGGCCGTGACGTCACGAGCCTCCGCCCCGCATCACCAGTCATCCGGCACAGAGCGAAGTTCGCTCCGTGCATCGGATGTCTGGGGTGCCACAGCGGAGATTGGATAGGGGAAAAGATGTCTAGGGGCGGAGTACCCCTCTAACTATCCTGCTATTGCTGATTAAAATATTGGCACAGCTTAACTTCAAAGTCAGATCCAAATGAGATTGTCTTCTGGATCTATTGAACCCATTATTGTGTCAAAGCCTTGACCGAAAACTAGGCGGAGCAAAACCGTAGTCTGTTTCCAACGGCAACCAATAGAATTTTAAAGCAATTCTGTATAGAAACACAAAAAACAACACAAAATAACTTAAAATTGTTAGAAAACCAGTAAAGCAAAGTATATACAAAGAGATTCAACTTTATATGTAGATTTAAATGGTGACAATGGGGGAGATTTATCAAAACCTGTGCAGAGGAAAACTTGCCCAGTTGCCCATAGCAACCAATCAGATCACTTCTTTCATTTTTCACAGGCCTTCATAAAAATGAAAGCAGCAATCTGATTGGTTGCTATGGGCAACTGGGCAAGTTTTCCAATGCACAGGTTTTGATAAATCTCCCCCAATATCTACACAGGACTGAAATAACATGGCGACGTTCTTGCAGAAACACCTGTGTACATGAATTGGCATTAAACCTCAATCGATGTACAATCCCCCCCTCCTAACTAAATGGTCTCTTCTTTTGCATTACAGGGAAGTATCTGCAACGACTGTGTGTGTCTCACGTTTTGCGGACCCTGCACGCTCTGTCAGATGGCCCGCGAGCTGAAACAGAGGAATTAAGCAGCTTAATACTTTATAGGATCTACACCCTACAACACCAGCCCCGTGGCATTTGATGATATATACTCGAGTATAAGCCGACCCGAATATAAGCCGAGGCCCCTAATTTCACCCCATAAACCCAGGAAAAGTTATTGACTCGACTATAAGCCTAGGGTGGGAAATACATCATCCCCCCTGTCATCATCCAGACCCCCGTCATCATCCCCCCCCCCTCCTTCATCATCACCGCCTGTCAATATCTTCATCAGTGGTCTTCAACCTGCGGACCTCCAGATGTTGCAAAACTACAACTCCCAGCATGCCCGGACAGCCATCGGCTGTCCTGGCATGCTGGGAGTTGTAGTTTCGAAACCTCTGGAGTTCTGCAGGTTGAAGACCACTGCGGCCTTTGTCATCATTCAGACACCCCCTTTTTAGTTTTCAACTCACCTCCCCTCGGTGGGAAGGAAGGGTGAGCTGGTCCGGCCATCTATGATGCAGGGACCGTCCGGTGGGGAGGGCAAGTCATAGGTGTCTGAATGATGACGAAGGCCGCAGTAGTCTTCAACCTGCGGACCTCCAGAGGTTTCAAAATTACAACTCCCAGCATGCCAGACAGCCGATGGCTGTCCGGGCATGCTGGGAGTTGTAGTTTTGCAACATCTGGAGGTCCGCAGGTTGAAGACCACTGAGAAGGCATTGACCAGCGGAGAGTTCACTCGAGTATAAGCCGAGGGGGGCGTTTTCAGCATGAAAAATTGTACTGAAAAACCAGGCTTATACTCGAGTATATACGGTACTTACATTTATAAGGATATTTTGAAAGATTCCTAATTTCCTGGTAACTCTCCATATAACCTAGGTGTATCAATCACCTACAGTGTAGTGGTCTCAATCTGTTAGAAAACTACAACTCCCAACATACCCTGATTACCTGTGGCTGACACAGCATGCTAAGAGTTGTAGTTTCTAAATACCAGGGAAGCCGCAAATTAGAGAGCATTGCTGCACTATAAAAAAAACACAAATATGCAATAAAAAGTTATATTTTTACCTGTGATTAACTTTTGCAAATATATTTTTTGTAATTTTTTGTGATATGTTATGTATTTGCACTGTATAAAATACCATAATAAAAAATGGATATTATATATAAATAGTTCATTTTACTAAATCATGTCTACTGGCATAATGTAACAAGTGTGCTTATATACAGTGTAACACCCCTCACACTGTATATAAGCATACTTGTTACATTATGCCAGTGGACCTGAAGAAGAAAGGGATACCCTTTTGAAACGCGTTGTCCAATCCTATTTGCTTTTTATTTTTACGTTTGTGTTCTTTATTTATTATTTTTGTAAACCCAACTGTTCAATAAATCCCCCCCCCCCCCCTTCTAATCCAAGAAGTTTCCAGCCACCTTATTTTCGCAACGGAGAAGCGCTTTCACACGCCAAGGTTTTTCTGGGATAAATCCCCATGTGGGATCTCCCGCAACCTGCTCCCATACTCAAAAGATTACACATTTTGGGAGGCTTTTTCTCCAATTACTTCTTGTGAAAATGAAAAATTTGGGTTAAACCAGCATTTTAGTGAGAAAAGTCTAATTTTTCATTTTCACGTCCAACTTTAGCGGAAAATTGTCCAGCACCTGTGGGGTGTTAAGGCTCACTGGACCCCTTGTTACGTTCCTTTAGGGGTGTAGTTTCCAAAACAGTATGCCTTGTGTTTTTTTGGCTGTTCTGGCACCATAGGGGCTTCCTAAATGCAACATGCCCCCCCCCCCCCCCAAAAAAAAACATTTCAGCAAAATTTGCTTTCCAAAAGCCAAATGTGACTTCTTCTCTTCTGAGCATTGTAGTGCGCCCGCAGTGCACTTGACATCCACACATGGGGTATGTCCATACTCAGAAGAGATGGGGTTACAAATTTTGGGGGGCATTTTCTCCTATTTTCTCCTATAGCGCTTATAGTGTAGTATAGCGTTATTGTTGGGGTGTAGTTTCCAAAATGGTATGCCATGTTGTTTATTTTTTGCTGTTTTGGCACCATAGGGGCTTCCTAAATGGGACATACCCCCCAAAAAGCCATTTCAGAAAAACTCACTCTCCAAAATCCCATTGTCGCTCCTTCCATTCTGAGCCTTGTAGTGCACCCACAGAGCACTTGACATACACATATGAGGTATTTCCTTACTCAAGAGAAATTGGGTTACAATTTTTTTTTTTTGGGGGGGGGGCTTTTTCTCCTTTTACCCCTTGTAAAATTTCCAAAACTGAGTCTACAAGAACATGCGAGTTTAAAAGATGAAGATGTAGAATTTTCTCCTTTACCTAGCTGCTATTCCTGTGAAACACCTAAAGGGTTAACACACTTTCTGAATGTCATTTTGAATACCTGGGGGGGGGGGGGGGGGTGGTGCAGTTTTATTAATGTGGTCATTTATGGGGTAGTTCTAATATGAAGGCCCCTCAAATCCACTTGAAAACTGAACTGGTCCCTGAAAAATTCCGATTTTGAAAATGTTGTGAAAAATTGGAAAATTGCTGCTGAACTTTGAAGCCCTCTGGTGTCTTCCAAAAGTAAAAACTTGTCAACTTTATGATGCAAATATAAAGTAGACATATTGTATAGGTGAATCAATATATAATTTATTTGGAATATTCATTTTCCTTACAAGCAGAGAGCTTCAAAGTTAGAAAAATGCAACATTTTCAAAATTTTCATCAAATTTGGGAATTTTTTTACCAAGAAAGGATGCAAGTAACGAAGAAAATTTACCACTGTGTTAAAGTAGAATATGTCTCGGAATCAGAATAATTGGTAAAAGCATCCCAGAGTTATTAATGCTTAAAGTGACAGTGGTCAGAATTGCAAAAAAAGGGCTCAGTCCTTAAGGTGAAAAGGGCTCAGTCCTTAAGGGGTTAAAGCAATACATACCACACTTAATAAATTAGCAAGATAACACAGGGAGTCGCTGCCGGGGAGCCCCCAGGTCACTGAGGGACTCAACCTGACAGGGCCTACAGGTAATACAGGACTATGTACCTGTAATGGGACAACACATATACATCTATTTCTTTGAAGGCTTCAAAGGCTTGGAGTTCCAGGTAATAGACAGGTAATAGTAGGTGAGTAGTTCCAGGAAACCTCATTAGGGGGCGGGGCTATGACGTCAAGAGCTCCCAGCGCCGGCTCCAGCGTTCGGAACAGTTTGTTCTAAACGCTGAGCAGCGGAGTACCCCTTTAAGTGGACAGCACCAATGGTGTGCTCTGAAATTTCAATCACCTGTAAGCATTAGTAGATGAACCAATAGCGTGGCTCAGTGCTAATGTGTTAATTCCCTGGATTCTAAAAAGGACTTGACAACCCATAGGGTTTTAGTCTGAGGCTCTGCAAGTAGGGGGAAACCCCTTAAAACTAGTCCTTCAATTCTACACGGAGGAATAACAAAATCTGTCAGAAGGGTTAGTAGGTCTAGAAGCAGAGCAATAAAATGGCGCACTTCCGTCCTTTTGGTGCTAAAAAATCAGAACAGGATTTAAACACCAGACTCCAGCAACTGGTGCCAGAAAGTTAAACAGATTTGTAAATTACTTCTATTAAAAAAATCTTAATCCTTCCAGTACTTTTTAGCGGCTGTATACTACAGAGGAATTGCTTTTCTTTTTGGATTTCTCTTCAGTCACCACAGTGCTCTCTGCTGGCCTCTGCTGTCCATTTTAGGAACCGTCCAGAGCAGCATACTGTCACGATGCCGGCTGGCAGGAGGTGGATCCTCTGTGCCAGAGAGGGATAGCGAGGACCGTGCTAGTGGACCGGTTCTAAGACACTACTGGTTTTCACCAGAGCCCGCCGCAAAGCGGGATGGTCTTGCTGCGGCGGTAGTGACCAGGTCGTATCCACTAGCAACGGCTCACCTCTCTGGCTGCTGAAGATAGGCGAGGTACAAGGGAGTAGGCAGAAGCAAAGTCGGACGTAGCAGAAGGTCGGGGGCAGGCGGCAAGGTTCGTAGTCAGGGGAGATAGCAGAAGTTCTGGTACACAGGCTTTAAACACACAAAACGCTTTCACTAGGCACAAGGGCAACAAGATCCGGCCAGGAAGTGCATGGGAGGAGGATAGATATAGTCAGGGACCAGGTGGAAGCCAATTAAGCTAATTGGGCCAGGCACCAATCATTGGTGCACTGGCCCTTTAAGTCTCAGGGAGCTGGCGCGCGCGCGCCCTAGAGAGCGGAGCCGCGCGCGCCAGCACATGACAGCAGGGGACGGGAACGGGTAAGTGACCTGGGATGCGATTCGCGAGCGGGCGCGTCCCGCTGTGCGAATCGCATCCCCAACGGCCATGACAGAGCAGCGCTCCCGGTCAGCGGGACTGACCGGGGAGCTGCAGGGAGAAAGACGCCGTGAGCGCTCCGGGGAGGAGCGGGGACCCGGAGCGCTAGGCGTAACAGTACCCCCCCCCTTAGGTCTCCCCTTCTCTTTATCCGGTAACTGCCTCCCCTGGGATGAGGACACCGGGAAAGGATGGAGGGATTCCTCAACGGCAGGCAGAACAGCAGGAGTAGGAATGGGGAGAGAGGGCAGAGGGCGAGACCTGGCACGGGGCAGTGTGACACCAGGACGAGGGCCATGCGGGGACACAGGGGCTTGCCTGATGGGACTGGGAGGGGGGGAGAGGCATTTCCTGTGGCAGGCAGAGTCCTTAATGACCTTAGGGGGACCGGATACAGGAGGAACCACAGGGTCACGGCAGGGAGTACTGGGAACCGGTTGAAGGCAGTCCTTGGAACAAGAGGGGCCCCAACTCTTGATCTCCCCAGTGGACCAATCCAGGGTTGGGGAATGGTGTTGAAGCCAGGGTAGTCCAAGGAGAACTTCAGAAGTGCAATTAGGAAGGACCAAAAATACAATTTCCTCGTGATGAGGTCCGATGCACATTAGGAGGGGCTCCGTGCGGAAACGCACGGTGCAATCCAACCTGGCACCGTTGACCGCGGAAACGTGGAGTGGCTTGACAAGACGGGTCACCGGAATGCGGAATTTATTCACTAAGGACTCCCGAATAAAATTCCCAGAAGCTCCAGAGTCCAGGCAGGCCACGGCTGAGAGGGAAGAGCTGGCTGAAGTAGAAATCCGAACAGGCACCGTGAGACGTGGAGAAGCCGACTTAGCATCAAGAGACGCCACACCCACGAGAGCTGGGTGCGAGCGTGCGTTTCCCAGACGTGGAGGACGGATTGGGCAATCCACCAAAAAATGTTCAGTACTGGCACAGTACAGACAAAGATTCTCTTCCTTACGGCGATTCCTCTCTTCCAGGGTCAGGCGAGACCGATCCACTTGCATGGCCTCCTCGGCGGGGGGCCTAGGCGCAGATTGCAGTGGAGACTGTGGGAGAGGTGTCCAGAGATCTAAGTCTTTTTCCTGGCGGAGCTCTTGATGCCTCTCAGAAAAACGCATGTCAATGCGAGTGGCTAGATGAATGAGTTCATGCAGGTTAGCAGGAGTCTCTCGTGCGGCCAGAACATCTTTAATGTTGCTGGATAGGCCTTTTTTAAAGGTCGCGCAGAGAGCCTCATTATTCCAGGATAGTTCAGAGGCAAGAGTACGGAATTGTATGGCGTACTCGCCAACGGAGGAATTACCCTGGACCAGGTTCAGCAGGGCAGTCTCAGCAGAAGAGGCTCGGGCAGGTTCCTCAAAGACACTTCGAATTTCCGAGAAGAAGGAGTGTACAGAGGCAGTGACAGGGTCATTGCGGTCCCAGAGCGGTGTGGCCCATGACAGAGATTTTCCAGACAGAAGGCTGACTACGAAAGCCACCTTAGACCTTTCAGTAGGGAACTGGTCCGACATCATCTCCATGTGCAGGGAACATTGCGAAAGAAAGCCACGGCAAAACTTAGAGTCCCCATTAAATTTGTCCGGCAAGGACAGGCGGAGGCTAGGAGTGGCCACTCGCTGCGGAAGGGGTGCAGGAGCTGGCGGAGGAGATGGTTGTTGCTGCTGTAGCTGTGACTGTACTTGCTGTAGTTGTGACTGGAGTTGCTGTGTCATGGTGGTCAAGTACGACAGCTGGTGATCTTGTTGGGCGATCTGACGAGCTTGCTGGGCGACCAGCGTAGGGAGGTCAGCGACAACTGGCAGAGGAACTTCAGCGGGATCCATGGCCGGATCTACTGTCACGATGCCGGCTGGCAGGAGGTGGATCCTCTGTGCCAGAGAGGGATAGCGAGGACCGTGCTAGTGGACCGGTTCTAAGACACTACTGGTTTTCACCAGAGCCCGCCGCAAAGCGGGATGGTCTTGCTGCGGCGGTAGTGACCAGGTCGTATCCACTAGCAACGGCTCACCTCTCTGGCTGCTGAAGATAGGCGAGGTACAAGGGAGTAGGCAGAAGCAAAGTCGGACGTAGCAGAAGGTCGGGGGCAGGCGGCAAGGTTCGTAGTCAGGGGAGATAGCAGAAGTTCTGGTACACAGGCTTTAAACACACAAAACGCTTTCACTAGGCACAAGGGCAACAAGATCCGGCCAGGAAGTGCATGGGAGGAGGATAGATATAGTCAGGGACCAGGTGGAAGCCAATTAAGCTAATTGGGCCAGGCACCAATCATTGGTGCACTGGCCCTTTAAGTCTCAGGGAGCTGGCGCGCGCGCGCCCTAGAGAGCGGAGCCGCGCGCGCCAGCACATGACAGCAGGGGACGGGAACGGGTAAGTGACCTGGGATGCGATTCGCGAGCGGGCGCGTCCCGCTGTGCGAATCGCATCCCCAACGGCCATGACAGAGCAGCGCTCCCGGTCAGCGGGACTGACCGGGGAGCTGCAGGGAGAAAGACGCCGTGAGCGCTCCGGGGAGGAGCGGGGACCCGGAGCGCTAGGCGTAACACATATGTTTGCTATTGGGGATTTTCTCCTGCTCTTTACAGTTCCTAAAATGGACAGCAGAGGTCAGCAGAGAACAATGTGGTCGTGACAGAAGAGAAATCCCAAAAGAAAGGCATTTCCTCTGTAGTATACAGCCCCTAAAAAGTACTGGAAGGATTAAGATTTTTTAATAGAAGTAATTTACAAATCTGTTTAACTTTCTGACACCATTTGATAAAAAAAAAAAAAAAAGTTTTCCACAGGAGTACCCCTTTAAACAACAGCACTATCATTCAGCTTTGTCTCAAAGGTAAAAGAAGAGTATTTTACACCTCTCTGTCTCTTTTAACAGCAGAATCCTGCTTAGATATCTAAAAATAAGGACATTTGTATATGTATATGAGTGAATAAAACAATATTTAGATTGAATCCTGTTGGAGTGCTGCCTTATTATCTACTATTCCTTGGATCTACTGAGACTGTGAGTCAAACCCCCTGGAGCTGAGGACCCGCTGGGACTAAAGTCCTTCACAGTGCTTGTCCACCTCTTTGTTCTTTATATATATATATATATATATATATATATATATACATATATATATATATCCAGAAAGAGGCCAATGGCTGTCCGGGCATGCTGGGAGTTGTAGTTTTGCAACATCAGGAGGTCTGCAGGTTGAAGATCACTGTTGGGTTCAGAATCTTTTTTTTTCTAGATTTTGCAGCTTTGAAATTGGGTGCGTCTTATATGCCGATGCGTCCTATAGGGCGGAAAAAAACTGTGTGTGTGTATATATATACATATATATATATATATATATATTAGACTGAAACAAGTGTACCAATGCACTTCACTGGGAATTCATACTGGTCAGTACATGGAGTACAAAAAGGCTAGGAATGCGACACAATTTGGCGCACAACCCGAAAAACAGGTCGAGTTTACAACAGTAATCAGGGCCATTGTTGGCAAACCCTCTTCTTCTCAGAATATGTATATGAACATGTAGAGGAATCATCTCAAACTTTGGCCCTCCAGAATTTACTAAATTTCCACTCCCAGATTGCCCGGATAGCCAACAGCTAAAGTTTTGCAACATCTGGAGGGCCACAGTTTGAGACCACTGATATAGAGAATATTAGGGAAATTTATCAAAACCTGTCCAGAGGAAAAGTTGTCCAGTTGCCCACAGCAACCAATCAGATCGCTTCTTTCATTTCACGGAGGCCTTTTAAAAAATGAAAGAAGTGATCTGATTGGTTGCTATGGGCAACTGGT
Source organism: Hyla sarda (assembly GCF_029499605.1). Classification (NCBI taxonomy): domain Eukaryota; kingdom Metazoa; phylum Chordata; class Amphibia; order Anura; family Hylidae; genus Hyla; species Hyla sarda. Next base: position 17,543,025 of record NC_079198.1, on the reverse strand, counting down.
CAATGATTCCTCTGCACAGGTTTTCTTCCCAGAAAATTTCTATGAACATATGTGACCATCGAGAAATACGTGAAAATAAATTCTCCACTGTGTTTCCATCTGGTTTACAAAGTCGAAAGTCAAGTTTTACTGGTCCTCAGGAGCAGCAGGTATCACCAACAAAGAGCGGAGGCAAAAAGGAATTTGGGGAGGGGAAGTTAAGTAAAGGTGAATGGAATGGAAGGAAGGAACGGCAAGAATGTGAATGATACAGAAGAAAAAGGACACGAAAAACTGAGATGGAGGAGGCAGTGATGTCACATCTCACCAACCGAGATCCTAAGTAATAGTAATGTGGCGCAGATCAGTGTCCACCGAACCATACTATACTCCAGGCCAATATTACCAAAACAAAATGGAGCGCCTATAAAACGTAATTTCAATTCATATCTGTAAGACTAAGATTACATATGTTCATTTTCTGGCATCCGTAATCCCAGCCTAAAGCTCGACGCAACTTATGCCACAACCGATAAAAAGATGCATCAGTTGTCATCAGTTGTGTAGCATCCGGAGTCCAATTTTTCTGATCGCAGGACGGGGGAACGCAGCAAGATGCATTTCCCTTTCCGGTGCCGGTTCGGCGAGTCCAAACGGAGACGCCGGATGATTGTGAACTGTCTCATTCAAAAGAATAAGATCAGTTCTGCTATCAATTTCCCTCCGGTGCACACCGCATTGAAATAGTGCCAAACGCCTGATATATATGTAAAGGAGGTCTTAAAAGACGCCAACATGAAGTGTGATTGCCATCTCCATTAGAAATAAGCCTGATCCCCTCTAAAGTAGTGCTAAACATAGCTGCTTCTTACTAGCGACAAAGCAAAAAAGTGATCCTATGTATGAATCAATACAGCAGGGCCTAGGTGTTGGTTGGGGGATTTACTAGCCAACCTTACACTATTGCCTTAAATCAACCTTCTTGGCCATTGGCCAGCATTTTTCCTGCTTCTAAGTATGGGCTCCACACAGAAACTTGACCCTAAAGCTCCTGCGCCCTCAACTTCCTATGCACCTCCTTTGGCGGTGATGCCAAATTCAAAGATTTAAATATGGAATAAACCAATGTCCATCTTTATATCTTCTGGGTTAAAAGTAGGGTCGCCACTTGGGGGGTATACACAGAACGCTTCAAGACACACAATTCTTCACTACACCGACACAGCCTTTTGGCCACCCTGATGGTAATTTTATATTAAAAATACCGGCCATGCAATAAATAAATAAAATATACTGTAATTGAGATCAATCTCTCAGTATAAATAATAAATATGAATGTAAATACAAATAGGAATATACATATGAAACGAGAAGATTAATACCACAGAAAGGGGAGTGTGTTTACTGTATATGTTAGGATGTACAGTTTAGTGAATTAATTCAGTGGCCTCATTGAGGCCTTCTGGTTGTAAGGAATACAAGGAGTATATCCAGAACATCTCTTTTTTTGGCTAATGTTTCAAATCTATTGTTCACAAGTGGAGGAATGAAATCGATAGTTATGATAGAAATAACATTTTCTTCATCTTTATGTGAAGTAACAATATGTCTGGATAAGCTATGATGCGTATATCCTTTTTATTATTGCTGAGGTGTTGGTTCAGATGTCTATGTAATTGTTGAGTGGTGCTTCTTACATATTGCTCACCACACTTACCATTAATATAGACATAGCTATTAGAGTCCACAGATATTAAAAAAGTGGATGTGATTATGTCACTGTCTTCTGATCTAAAAATTCGATTGAGGTTCGTGAATAGTTAGGGGTGAAGGATATACCCCAGTCGTTTGCATTAATCTGTTGGATTAATGTATTAATTTGTTCAATGGTTCCCCTCCATAGAACGGACAAATCTTCAATATATCTTTTATAGATAATGACATGGTAATGGAATAATGGATTACACATAATGAATTGAGCCTCAAAGCACCCCATAAAGAGGTTTGCATGTGATGGGGCCACTTGGGTACCCATCGCGGTCCCTCTATCTATCTCATATCTATCTCATATCTATCTATATTAAAAATACGAAGAGGAGCAGTACAACCAAAAAAGTCTAGATAGGGCGTCAGTTATTGAATGGCTTGGCCCAACAACCTCTATAATATTCACATTAAATATCACAGCAGCACATCCAGATAGCGTTTAAAGTGGGTTTTAGTTAACACCAGAATGCCATGGCGAATAAATGTAGAGTCACCTAAAACAACCATACTTGGTCCAGAGTAAAAAAAAAAAAAAGCCACTAGACTAGAAAAGAAGGGGCGGATGGGTGGGGTAGACAAGTAAAACTAGTGGTGTGAAAGGAGGGAGTGGCAGGAATGTGACCAATACAGAACAATAAGAAAAAGGACACAAAAGACTAAGATGGAGGGGGTAGTGATGTCACATCTTACTAACCTGTTTGGAGCCGGCCATAACTTCAGGTTCTGTATAAATATCGGAAGTTGAACTGAATTGTCAAAGCTCCGGCAGCATCTTCTCCCTGATACAGCTCTGCAGCACAAGTAAGTGTCAGCTCTTCAGACCACTGTCCTCTGCCTATCGCTCTGGTCTTCACTGGTTACATTGGATGTGAGACTCCTTACAGCAGTGTTTCCCAACTAGGGTGCCTCCAGCTGTTGCAAAACTACAACTCCCAGCATGCCCGGACAGCCGTTGGCTGTCCGGGCATGCTGGAAGTTGTAGTTTGCAACAGCTGGAGGCACCCTGGTTGGGAAACGCCGCCTTACAGCATTGTATTATCTCTTCAATAGTATTATATATATACTGAACTCTTGGGATCAGGCACAAGGATAACTGCTATACTAGGATCCCCGGATAAAGACTCTGGATCGGGGATTGTGGATTTTTGCACACAAAAAAAATTTTTGCCTTGTTTGGAGACTTTGAAGAAAATTTACCAAAATTGGAACAAGTGCTCAAAGGGGTACTCCGCTGGAAATTTTTTTAAATTTTTTTTTAAATCATCTGGTGCCAGAAAGTTAAACAGATTTGTAAATGACTTCTATTAAAAAATCTTTACCCTTCCAGCACTTATCAGCAGCTGTATGCTACAGAGGAAGTTCTTTTCTTTTTGAATTTCTTTTTTGTCGTGTCCACAGTGCTCTCTGCTGACACCTCTGTCCGTGTCAGGAACTGTCCAGAGCAGCATAGGTTTGCAATGGGGATTTTCTCCTGCTCTGGATAGTTCCTGATACGGGCATCAGGTGTCGGCAGAGAGCACTGGGGACAAGACAAAAAAGAAATTCAAAGAATTTCCTCTGTAGCATACAGCTGATAATAAGTACTGGAAGGATTAAGATTTTTTAATAGAAGTAATTTACGAATCTGTTTAACTTTCTGGCACCAGTTCATAAAAAAAAAGTTTTCCACTGGAGTACCCCTTTAACCTCAATAAATATATATTTTTCAACATATGGAAAAAAAAATTGGGAGGGATTTTTACTTATTTGGCATTTGTTTTTCGTAGACGCGCTCTCACGCACTTCACTATTGGATTCCGATACTTATGTTTTAGATGAATCTACTTTGGTCTTCTTTTTTTGCATTTGCCTAGTTGGATTTCATGCGCAGTAGAGTTTTTGTAGATGGTCATTGCTAATAGTTGATGCAGTGTTATTTTTATTTTTTCATGGGTAAAAGTTGAAATTGATTTTTCATACATTTTTCAAGCATTCCCGCCTTATGAACTGAAAATACAATTTTCTAATATCACCTCCCTGAGGCTGTGTTCACACGTGGCGTTTTATCAGTGGTACTGTCGCCTTAGGTCACATTTTTACAGAAATTTTCCGTATTCACAGTAAGATTTTTGCAATGTAGGTTTTGCCGATTATGCAAACTGAGCAAAAAATGTGCCATTTTGGCCATAATTTAAGTCCATTAAAAGGGGTACTCCGCTGCTCAGCGTTTGGAACAAACTGTGTCGGGAGCTTGTGACTTCATAGCCCCGCCCCTTCATGACGTCACGCCCCACCCCCTCAATGCAAGTCTATGGGAGGGGGCGTGACATCCGTCACGCCCCCTCCCATAGACTTGCATTGAGGGGGTGGGGCGTGACACCATGAGTGGGCGGGGCTATTACACACGAGCTCCCGGCATCGGCTCCAGCTTTAGGAACAGTTTGTTCCAAACTCTGAGCAGCGGAGTAACCCCTTTTAAGTAAAAACGTGGCAAATAGAAATGTGGTACCGCTACAGTACCGCTAATAAAGTGCCAAAAACACAGCCTGGGCCAAGTTTGAACCATATATGCACATGTGAACGTAACCTAAAGTGGATTAACAGGGTTTGAGGGAAGGGGAGGGGGGTCTGGTAGAACCTTCTTTATATCTACGTTAGCAGTTCTTAGTTCATTAACCCCCCCCCCCCCATTTATCATGAGTACCCCAGTTACCTTATTTACAGGGGTGCTCCTCATATACCAGAAGGCTCCTGCTTTAGTTCCTCCTAGGTGTGGCCCTAACATGCATATACTTACAGACCCAACACACCTGCTCATATGTGAGTGTTTCTTCTTTGCCTGGACTGAAGCCTTCCAGTATAGAGACACCATTTTATCCTATACACAACATAACAACATGGACAGTCCATCTTTTTAAATTTAAAGGGGTACTCCGGTGGAAAACGTTTTTTTTTTTTTTTTAATCAACTGGTGCCAGAAAGTTAAACAGATTTGTAAATTACTTCTTTAAAAAAATCTTTATCCTTCCAGTACTTATTAGCTGCTGAATACTACAGAGGAAATTATTTTCTTTTTGGAACACAGAGCTCTCTGCTGACATCATGAGCACAGTGCTCTCTGCCGACATCTCTGTCCATTTTAGGAACTGTCCAGAGCAGCATATGTTTTCTCTGGGTATTTTCTCAGAGGTGTCAGCAGAGAGCACTGTGGTCATGATGTCAGTAGAGAGCACTGTGTTCCAAAAAGAAAAGAACTTCCTCTGTAGTATTCAGCAGCAAATAAGTACTGGAAGGATTAAAGGGGTATTCCAGGATTTTTTTTTATTTGACTGTGCTATAGGGGCTGTAAAGTTAGTGTAGTTCATAATATAGTGTCTGTACCTGTATGTGAGGGTTTTCTCACAATTCTTCTGTGATTTTAACTCCAATAATTTTTTTTTTTTACCAATTGAGAGATCAAACTGCAACAGCTGTAGGCTCCCTGATTGAAAACCACACTGATTTTAATGGATGAAGCTCATTTATGTTTCAATGGGTGGGGTGGCTGATGTGTGGGAGGGAGGAAAATGGAATTGTGGGATTTGTAGTAAAAAAAAGAAAAGTCAAACAGGAAATACCAGTTCACAAAAAGCTAGCCACAGTGTTATGGTAATCTCACAACATAGCCATTTATCCCCAAGACAAGCGCAGATTCTTCCTAAGCATGTCCATTACTGTCTGCCAGGTATGTATGAAAATCAACTTATGGTGGATAACCACCCCCCCGCCGAAGTACCCCTTTAAAAAATTATTCAATTATGTTTATATAAGTATAGAAACAAGGGGCAACCCCACTGATGTTAGGCAGGTGGATTAGACTTCCATGGGGACTTGGAGTAATAACAGATCTCAGATGTTCCTGGAATGAAGTCTGTGTTGTTGTGAGCGCTCTATCCCGCGGGATCGGTGGCGTGTGCCGAACTTGCCCTGTAATGATTATTGTGCATTCACAGACTGTATGTTCTTGTCTTATAGATCACAATGTCTTACCCAATTGGTTCTCAACCCCAAGCCATGCAAGGCTATGCCTCCAGTAGCAGCCAGTGGGACTCTGAAGTCTTTGACTGTTGTGAAGACATGGGAATCTGTAAGTATTCAAGGGTGGATTTTCTAAAAAAAAAAAAAAGAAAAAAAAAAGGGGGGGGGGGTTATTCTTTTAAAGCTTAAAGGGGTACTCCGCACCTAGACATCTTATCCCTTAACCAAAGCATAGGGGATAAGATGTCTGATCGCGGGGGTCCCACCGCTGGGGACCCCCGCGATCTCAGCTGCGGCACCCCAGATATCCAGTGCACGGAGTGAACTTCGCTCTGTGCTGGATGACTGGCGATGTGGGACGGAGGATCCTGGAGTCACAGTCACGCCCCCTCAATGTAAGTCTATGGGAGGGGGCGCAGCCGTGGTGTCATGAGCCTGTGGCGCTGCATCTGACGCTCTACAACAGGTGCAGCAGGGAGATCGTGGGGGTCCCCAGAGGCGGGTCCACTGCGATCAGACATCTTATCCCCTATCTTTTGGATAGGGGATAAGATGTTTGGGTGCGGAGTACCCCTTTAACCACTTGGTTATAGACACCATACTGAATAAATGTAGTAATAGTAAAGTATAGTAAGTAATTCAGGAGCCTAACAGCACATAATAAGGATTTAGGTTAATGGACATAGAGAAGTCCATAGAGGAAATATCCGCCGAGGAGGAGATATCTGACGTGGGCACCTTGGGAAGAGGAGGCAAATATGGAAGACCTCACGTGCCGTACATCATAAGAGCATAACTCACTTAACAAGATTACAGGACAAAAGTAACCAATAAAAGTGCCGATACTTGTACCAAGATGCCCATGGCCCTTCAGATTTTATGTCAAGACCTACAACTTACACTCCCTTATCTCACTTTACAAGGATAGGATGTAGTTGGAAGGTTTAACGACTCCATATACAGTGGTCCCTCAAGTTACAATATTAATTGGTTCCAGGACGACCATAATATGTTGGACATCTGGTAACTGGTTCTGAAGCCCCAAAATGTCATCCAAAAATATGAAAAAGTGAGGATTAAAGATAAAAAAAAGTAGATAACTAATATAGATAAAGCAAATCCTTACATATAAAAGTAATAAAGATCTGCTGGGAGCTGTAATCACTGTCTATGTAGAGGACAGGAGCTTCTTCAGGGTCCTGTACAGTACACACAGTGTCCTAAAAAAGTAACATGGAGCCGCCTTCACCTGGTGTCCAAAGGAGCAGCTAACCCTGGTACAGGTAAAGAGTACAGAACATGTAATACCTTCCTGTACTGTAGGGGGCGCTACCAAACACCAGTCAGTGCATGCACTTCAGTAATACAGGTGTTTTACCAGTGAATGCCCATTCTGATTGGTCAGATCTTTCGGCCATTGACACGTCTCACAGATCTGGACTGTCTGTAATATTGTATGTTGAGTCTGGTTTCAAGTTACAATGGTCCAGAAAAGACCATTGTATGTTGAAACTATTGTATGTTGAGGCCATTGTAACTTGAGGGATCGCTGTGTATATGACCTATAAGCTTCAGCAACTCCATATAGCTTATATGTGAGAAAGAAGTAAAAAAAAAGGTTGGGGCGCTCTCTCATGTGCGGTGGGGAAGTAGTTGGACGGCAAAAAACCACTGCACCCAAGGTAATGTGATGTCCCGCTGGGGTTATCAGCAGCGACAGCACCTCACCTGGGGAGTGGGTTGAGTGGAAGGCGGCCGGGGCAGTTGTGCAGCTCAAAACCCCTATCCACATCCCCAAAGGGTACGGAAACAAATGGAAACAGGAAAATGAGAAGAAAAAAGGGGGTTATGAATGAGCGCTACTGCTTTTAAGAAAGGGATTCAGGACGCCACTGTAGCACAGGACAGTTTATTATGGTTCAAAGCTATAGGACAACGTGTTTCGGCACTAGCATGTGCCTTCTTCATGTCCACAAAACAATTACTAAAAGGATAACAAATGAATACAAAGGTACAAATGTCCTGCCCTTCTTGTCACTGTTATCCTCTGGTGTGAGGGCTTTTTTTTTATCAGATGTGGACGCATACCTAAACTATACATAGCTTGGGCACTCAGCTACACTTTTTTAACTTTTTAAACTATTTATCAGTATACACATCCAGCACAGGAACTATGGTTGATCCACCTAGTTCCCTATAATATACATACCGACATCCCCTATAGTATATATACTTTATACTGCTGCGAGTGCCCGTCATTTTACTACTAGAGTAATGTCCACTTTCCTCACATCATACATTTTTATTTTTCTTATCCAACATATGTATTTTTTTTAACTAATATCCTTTTGGATTTTCTTATCCAACATATTCATATATTTTTACAACCAATATCTTATTTTTAGTGCCTCTACTTCATGTGAAATGACATTTGTACCTTTGTATTCATTTGCTATCCTTTTAGTAATTGTTTTGTGGACCTGAAGAAGGCACATGCTAGTGCCGAAACGCGTTGACCTATCGCTTTGAACCATAATAAACTGTCCTGTGCTACAGTGGCGTCCTGAATCCCTTTCTTAAAAGCAGTAGCGCTCGTTCATAACCTCCTTTTTTCTTCTCCTTTTCCTGTTTCCATATAGCTTATATGTGACTATTCATTCATCCAAGTATTTATTTTGCCTATTTTGTCTGTCTTTAGGTTGTTGTGGAACATTTGTCCCTTGTATTCTCGCATGTAAAGTGGCGTCAGACTATGGAGAGTGCTGCTGCCTGCCATGCCTTGGGGGCGCTATACTGGCTATGAGGACAGGTATTAGGGAAAGACATCACATCCCGGTAAGTTTTTTTTAAGTAGGACAAGTCTCTCTTAGGCAATTCACACTTCAGAATTTCTGCATGAAATCCGCGCAAGCCAGAAACCACCCAAATGAATGCAGAATTGGTGCGGATGTGCGGAAATTCTGCCGTGTGATTATAGCCTTAGGTGGCTAAAATACCTGTCAAACCTATCATAAAATTAGACTCTCTGTGGGCTGTTTCCTGTAACTTATACAATGGTTGGCAAGCTAAGATGTATGATCGCAGAGGTCCCGCTGCTGGGGACCCCTGCGATCTCGGTGCAGCCTCCGGCATTCTGTGCCGGGTGCTGCCTCCGAGACAGGGATGTGACATCACGGTCACACTCTTAGTGACGTCACGCAATGCCCCCTCAATTCATGTCTATGGGAGGGGGCGTAATGGCCATCATACCCCCTCCTATAGACATGAATGGAGGGGGCGTGGCGTGACGTCACTAGGGGGAGACATCACGTCCCCATCTCGGAGGCAGCGCCCCGGCACAGAATGCCGGAGGCTGCACCGAGATCATGGGGGTCCCCAGCAGCACGACCCCTGCAATCAAACATCTTACCCCCTATCCTTTGGATAGGGAATAAGATGTATAAACCCGGAATACCGCTTTAACTCCAAAGTCAGATCCAACTAGAATTGTCTTCTTCTGGATCTATTGAACCCATTATTGTGTCGGAGTCTTGACTGAAAACTGGGTGGAGCCAAATCGTAGTCTGTTTCCAAGGGCAACCAATTTTGAAAGCAGTTCTGTATAGAAACACACAAAAAACAACACCAAATAACTTAAGAAAACAAGCAAAGCAAAGTATATAAAGTGGCTCTGCTTTTATGTAGATGTAATTGGTGACATGATATTGAACAGTAGCAAAAAGAAAAAAGTCCAGCAACTCACCGCAACCGACACTGAGTGTTGAACAGCCGCCATGGATAACCGGGATCTTACGGGAAGCTCAGAGGCTACAAACCGGTGAGTTTCGTGCAATCAGCACTTCTTCCGGCCCCATCATGGGGCCGGAAGAAGTGCTGATTGCACGAAACTCACCGGTTTGTAGCCTCTGAGCTTCCCGTAAGATCCCGGTTATCCATGGCGGCTGTTCAACACTGAGTCTCGGTTGCGGTGAGTTGCTGGACTTTTTCTTTTTGCTACTGTTTTATTTGCCTCTTGGATTATATTATCTTAAATTTTTAGGACCACTGTGATTTTTTGCTGTCGCTCTCTACATATTCCATTGATTACTTTAGTTTTTTGGGGGGGTCAGGTGCCTCCAGTTGTTTTTTCTTTATTAGCGACATTATATTGAAATGGGGGATGTACAGGACTGGAAAAACATGGCTGCTTTTTTCCAGAAACAGTGTCACCCCTGTGTACATGTATGTGGTATTGGACCTTATTTTGATGTACAATACCCCTTCTTCCTCCATTTCCTATCTAAATGGTCTCTTCTTCTGCATTACAGGGAAGTATCTGCAACGACTGCGTGTGTCTCACGTTCTGCGGACCCTGCACGCTCTGTCAGATGGCCCGCGAGCTGAAGGAGAGGAAACATTAAGACTGTACGAAGGGTTTTCTTAGATATGGCGACCATCGAAGGACTGTTCACATTTTTACTAGATGAAATGCTTCGTAATCCTCTCTGGTTGGAGTTGGAAAGAGAGTTGGTGTGACGTGACCACTGACCACTTCATCTTTACACGTCTCCAGTGCGGGAATAAGAAGTAGCCTTAGACTACGACTTTTTTCCCCAATAGGGGACATCTCTCAATAGCGGACATTTTTTTTTATTCGAGTGAGTGTCCGCTATTGGGAGATTCTTCTGTATATAGGAGTTATACCGTACAACACCAGCCCCTTGGCATTTCATGTTACAGATATCATTACTCACATTATTTATAGGGATACTTTCGCAATTCTATTTTTGGTAAATTTTTTGTGTGATATGTTTTGTGACTTGCACTGAATAAAATATCATATTATAAAAAGTATATATTAAATTGTCCAACTACTATAAATTACTAAAAAAAAATATATATGTTTCTTATATTTTTCTAAAAGCTGTATTGCCCTCGTGGTAACCACATTTAAAGGGCACTCCAGTAGAGAACAATTTTTATCATATCAACTGGCTCCAGAAAGTTAAACAGATTTGTAAATTACTTCTATAAAAAAAAAAAAATCTTTATCCTTCCAGTACTTATCAGTTGCTGTATACTACAGAGAAAGTTGAGTTGTTCTTTCTGCTGACATGTCTGTCCAATATCAGGAACTGTCCAAAGTAGAAGCTAATCCCCAATACCAACCTCTCCTTGCTCTGGACAGTTCCAGACATGGACAGAGGTGTCAGCAGAGAGCACTGTGGTCAGACAGAAAAGAACTGTACAACTTCCTCTGGAGCATACAGCAGCTGATAAATACTGGAAGGATTAAGGTTTTTTAATAGAAGTCCTTTACAAATCTGTATAACTTTCTCGCACTAGTTTATTAAAAAAAAAAATGTTTTCCACCGGAGTACCCCTTTAAGGCCAAAAATGACCTAGTCCTGAATAGTGATGAGCGGTAGGGGCCATATTTGAATTTGCGATATTTCGCGAATATATTGACGATTATTCCTCCTATGATTGCCAAATTTGCATATTTGCTATGTTCGTTCACTTTTTTTTCCATGTGAAAATTCGCATGAAAAATTTGCAGAAAAATTTGCATGTGAAAAAAAAATCGGCATTACGAATATATAGCACTATATTCTAAGTATTCGCGAAATCGCAAAGTGCCGATATTCACGATAAAAATTCGCTTTACGAATTATTTAAATAATGTGTTTACTTTCACCTTAAATGATTTCTCTAATTTTGCGTAAATAAAGCTTTATTGGTGTAGAAGTGATGGTACAAGAGAGTGAATTGTAATGGCCGCCACTTTATATAGTGAGGGGCTGGACTAACGCCCATTGGTCAAGCTGCGGGTCATAGGTTAAGCTGGTGCTCTCTAGGAGAACATGTGATAACAAATCATGTGACAACATAACATAACTTTATCTAACTTTTATCTAACTTTATCTAACCATCGGTCCGCCGCAAATTATGGCTGGAAAGTATACTAGAAATGAATAAAAACAACATACCCAAAAATCCATTTAATACTACGAGCACCGTCCAGGCAACCAGAGAATTAAACAAAACGAAAGTGCCCATCTCCTCTCCTCTGCTTGTCAGCATGCATATGAGCACCATATTTACTGCAAGAACAATTGAAAGTGAACGGCAACAATATACTCAAGGCTCCTTATACATTGCATCAACACCGCAAACACCTTCCGTACAACTGGAAAATAAAATGTGAATGGCAACAATATCTGCCTCCTCTTCATGTCGGCACAAAATAAAATAGTGACACCTTCTGATATGCCACCCATCCTGCTCACGTCCACAATGATTACTGTATGGACCGATCCTCTCGAATCCTGCTACAGCTGTCAGACGCATTTTAGCGAGCGAAAATACCGGAGCACCCGAAATACCTTGAATCACTGTAGAAAAATACCAACGCCACAAAAATACTAAGAAACCACTTACAGAGAAGGGCATCCTCATATGCATGCACACATATGTCCACACATCTGTATGCAAGATGATAATGTTATGTAACCACAATTGTGCCTCACCTGTAATGCGCATGTCACTGAGACAATTTGTGACGTCACTCCCGTTTTGTAACACTCCTGCATTTAAAAAAAAAATATTTAAAGCCTTACCATACAGTAGTACTCCAGACCTGATGAAGCAAGGGGTTCCTTGAGAAACGCGTTGTCTCTTTAGACCTTTTAATCAATAAACCTGCTTGATTTTATCTCCGCTGCCCTCCGTGATTTTGTGACAGGCAGCCTCCCTGCAGTGCTGCACTGCGATCCTCAGCAGAGACGGGTGCATACCTCTCCAAACTTTGATAACATAACATGTGACAGACTCACACCGGTCCTTGAGACCACCCACAGGTCCTCTGCTGTAGCTATACATGAGGATACCGTCTAGGCATTAAAGTGATATTCACAACATTATGGAACAACAGGGGGAGACCATGCAGGGGAGCCCCCAGGTCACAGAGGGTCTCAACCTGACAGGGCCTAAGGGTAGTACAGGACCATGTCCTGTAATGAGACATCACACATGTAAAGTTACTTAACACAACCATATTTAGTCTAGAACTCGGACAACTGAAATGTAATGTGGATTAGTGCAAGATAATTCACCTTGGGCCTAAAAACCCAAGGGCAGAGTATAGAATGTGTCGTACAGTCCTAACCTCAGTATATGAGGAAAGAAATGTAGGGGTCATTATTACAGAACACTTAAAGGTAGGCAGACAATGTCACAGAGCATCAGAAAATGCTAGCAGAATTCTTGGGCGTATAGGAAGAGGCATTAGCAGTAGAGAGGGAAGTGCTCATGGGTGTACAGGGAGAGGTATTAGCAGTAAAAAGAGAGAAGTGTTCATGGATGTATAGAAAGATGAATTAGCAGTAGAGAGGGAAGTGCTCATGGGTGTATGGAGAGAGATATTAGCTGTAGAGAGGAAAGTGCCTATGGATGTATAGGGAGAGGTATTGGCAGTAGAGAGGAAAGTGCCTATGGATGTATAGGGAGAGGTATCAGCAGTAAAAAGAGAGAAGTGTTCATGGATGTATAGGAAGATGAATTAGCAGTAAAGAGGGAAGTGCTCATGGGTGTATGGAGAGAGATATTAGCTGTAGAGAGGAAAGTGCTCATGGATGTATAGGGAGAGGTATTAGCAGTAAAAAGAGAGAAGTGTTCATGGATGTATAAAAAGGTGAATTTGCAGTAGAGAGGGAAGTGCTTATGGGTGTATGGGGAGAGATATTGGCTGTAGAGAGGAAAGGGCTCATGGATGTATAGTGAGAGGTATTAGCAGTATAAAGAGGGAAAGGCTCATGGAAAGGGAGAGGTATTAGCAGTAGAGAGGAAAGGGCTCATGGATGTATAGTGAGAGGTATTAGCAGTATAAAGAGGGAAAGGCTCATGGAAAGGGAGAGGTATTAGCAGTAGAGAGGGAAGTGCTCATGGATGTATAGGGAGAGGTATTAGCAGTATAAAGAGGGAAAGGCTCATGGAAAGGGAAAGGTATTAGCAGAAGAGAGGGAAGTGCTCATGGGTGTACAGGGAAAGGTATTAGCAGTAGAGAGGGTGGTGTTCTTGGATGTATAGGGAGAGGTATTAGCAGTAGAGAGGTAAGTGCTCAGGCCGCTGTACAGAACACTGATGAGACCTCACTTGGAGTATTGTGCGCAGTACTGGAGACTGTATCTCCAAAAGAATATAGATACATTGGAGAGAATTCAGAGAAGATACTAAACTAGTACATGGTTTGCAGGGTAAAATTTACTAGGAAAGGTTAAAGGACCTTAATATGAATAGAAGAAAGAAGAGACAGAGGGATATGATAGAGACTTTTATGTACAAAAAATGAATCAACACGGTAAAGGAGGAGAGGAGATTTAAAAGAAGAAAAACTACAACAAGAGACATAGTTTTATATTAGAGGGGAAAGGTTTAAAAGGGATATCAGGTAGTATTACTTTACTGAGAGAGTAGTGGATGCATGGAATAGCCTTCCTGCAGAAGTGGTCGCTGCAAATACAGTGAAGGAGTTTAAACATGCATGGAATAAGCAAAAGGCTATCCTTCATATAAGATAGAGATAGGCATAAGGCTATCCTTCATATAAGATAGGGATAGGCATAAGGCTATCCTTCATATAAGATAGGGATAGGCATAAGGCTATCCTTCATATAAGATAGAGACAGGTATAAGGCCATCCTTCATATAAGATAGAGATAGGTATAAGGCTATCCTTCATATAAGATAGAGATAGGTATAAGGCTATCCTTCATATAAGATAGGGATAGGCATAAGGCTATCCTTCATATAAGATAGGGATAGGTATAAGGCTATCCTTCATATAAGATAGGGATAGGCATAAGGCTATCCTTCATATAAGATAGAGATAGGTATAAGGCTATCCTTCATATAAGATAGAGATTGGTATAAGGCTATCCTTCTTATAAGATAGAGATAGGTATAAGGCTATCCTTCATATAAGATAGAGATAGGTATAAAGCTATCCTTCATATAAGATAGAGATAGGTATAAGGCTATCCTTCATATAAGATAGAGATAGGTATAAGGCTATCCTATATATAAGATAGAGATAGGCATAAGGCTATTGTTCATATAAGATAGAGATAGGCATAAGGCTATCCTTCATATAAGATAGAGATAGGTATAAGGCTATCCTTCATATAAGATAGGGATAGACATAAGGCTATCTTCATATAAGATAGAGATAGGTATAAGGCTATCCTTCATATAAGATAGGGATACGTATAAGGCTATCCTTCATTTAAGATAGGGATAGGTATAAGGCTATACTTTATATAAGCTAGAGATAGGTATAAGGCTATCCTTCATATAAGATAGGGATAGGTATAAGGCTATCCTTCATATAAGATAGAGATAGGTATAAGGCTATCCTTCATATAAGATAGAGATAGGTATAAGGCTATCCTTCATATAAGATAGGGATAGACATAAGGCTATCCTTCATATAAGATAGAGATAGGTATAAGGCTATCCTTCATATAAGATAGAGATAGGTATAAGGCTATCCTTCATATAAGATAGAGAGATAGGTTTAAGGCTATCCTTCATATAAGATAGCGCCAGGGACTATTCATAGGATTCAGATTATTGGGCAGACTAGATGGGCCAAATGGTTCTTATCTGCCGACACATTCTATGTTTCAAGAGTTATAAAAAAAAAAAAAAAAAAAAGCCTAGTAAAAGTAATGAAATGGAAGGAGGGAGTGGCAGGAATGTGAACGATACAGAACAATAAGGAAAATGACATAAAAAACAAGAGAAAGGTGACAATAATGTCATTTCTCAGTAACCTGTATCCTCCCGGCCATAATTTCAGGTTCTGTATAAATATCGGAAGTTGAACTGAATTGTCAAAGCTCCCGCAGCATCTTCTCCCTGATACAGCTCTGCAGCACAAGTAAGTGTCAGCTCTTCAGGCCACTGTCCTCTGCCTATCGCTCTGGTCTTCACTGGTTACATTGAATGTAAGACTCCTTACAGCAGTGTTTCCCAACCAAGGTGCCTCCAGCTGTTGCAAAACTACAACTCCCAGCATGCCCGGACAGCCAACGGCTGTCCGGGCATGCTGCGAGTTGTAGTTTTGCAACAGCTGGAGGCACACTGGTTGGAAAACACCGCCTTACAGCATTGTATTATCTCACAATTCTCTTCTATAGTGTACTATACAGTGGTCCCTCAAGTTACAATATTAATTGGTTCCAGGACGACCATTGTATGTTGAAACCATTGTATGTTGAGACCATAACTCTATGGAAACCTGGTAATTGGTTCTGAAGCCACCAAAATGTCATCCAAAAATAGGAAAAAGTGAGGATTAAAGAAAAATAAGTAGATAACTAATATAGATAAAGCAAATCCTCACATATAAAAGTAAGAAAGATCTGCTGGGAGCTGTAATCACTGTCTATGTCAGTGTTTCCCAACCAGGATGCCTCCAACTGTTGCAAATCTACAACTCCCAGCATGCCCGGACAGCCGTTGGCTGTCCGGGCATGCTGAGAGTTGTAGTTTTGCAACAGCTGGAGGCACCCTGGTTGGGAAACAATGGTTTATGTAGAGGACAGGAGCTTCTTCAGGGTCCTATACAGTACACACAGTGTCCCAAATGGAGCCGCCCTTACTTGGCGTCCAAAGGAGCAGCTAACCCTGGCACAGGTAAGGAGTAGTACAGAACATGTAGTTCCTACCTGTACTGTAGGGGGCGCTATCAGACATCCAGTCAGTGCATGTAATTCAGCAATAGAGGTGATTTACCAGTAAAATGCCCATTCTGATTGGTCAGTTCTTCCGGTCATTGACACGTTTCACAGATCTGGACTGTCTGTAGCATTGTATGTTGAGTCTGGTTTCAAGTTACAATGGTCCAGAAAAGACCATTGTATGTTGAAACTATTGTATGTTGAGGCCATTGTAAGTTGAGGGATCACTGTACTAGGATCCCCGGATAAAGACTCCGGATCGGGGATTGTGGATTTTCCAGAAAGGTTTTTGCTGTTTGGATTTTTGGAGAATTTGGGGGAAATTTGCCAAAATTGGAGCAGTTGCTAAACCAACCAAGTACTCAGATATCTTATCTCAGATATCAGACCATTTTTCAAAAGTCCTTTTTATTTTAAGATCTACGACCTGCTTGGTCGGTATCGACCTCCGCTCCGCTTTTCCTTCCCATCATTGTATTCCAGTTTTAGATTTTACCGTATAAGAAGAATTTTTCTGCGGTAAGATCTTTTTTTTTATTTATTTTTTGACAATTAAGAAGTGTTAGCAGGTAAAACCATTAGGTACAATTGTAATTGGACAATATTACTCATGATAGTCATTTTCTCGTTGTGTCCTGTTGTAAAGGAAATAGGGACACAGTCATAAGGACGTATTCAAAACTTTGTGGGAATTTTATGCCACTTGTCACAATATGATAAATAAAATAATA
Source organism: Hyla sarda (assembly GCF_029499605.1). Lineage (NCBI taxonomy): Eukaryota > Metazoa > Chordata > Amphibia > Anura > Hylidae > Hyla > Hyla sarda. Next base: position 17,525,831 of record NC_079198.1, on the reverse strand, counting down.
AAATAAATAACATTTTGGGGGGGTTTAATTATAGGGATTTAGTGCCCCGGGCTTAGGCCCTGGGTTTGTGTGAATACTTTTAGTGGGATCCCTAACCCACCTAGGGGAACCTTTGTGTGTATCTTGTCACAATATGAGGCGCAAAACTTGGATGTGTGAAGACAGCCAAAAAACAGGCAAATATTTCACCTAAAGGAGTACTGTAGTGGAAAATAACTTATCCTTCGGATAGGGGATAAGTTATAGATAGTGTATGGGGGGGAGGGGTCCGACCACTGGGACCCCCCACGATCTCCTGTATGAGGCCCCGGCAGTTCGCAGAAAGGGAGTGTTCCGTCCCTACATGACGCGGCGGCTGACACGCCCCCTCCATGTATCTCTATGTCGGCTGCTGGGGACGGTCATGCCCCCTTCCTGCGGACTGCCAGGGATCATGGGGGGTCTCAGTGGTCTTAATAGGGCTTTGGGGGTCTGAATCTTTTGTCTATCTATGTCAGCAGCTCTTAGTGTATCGGTGCCCCCCATTCATCCTGAGGACCTGTGTAACCTTGTTTACAGGGGATATTCTCTCATAACAGACAGCTCCCACTTTAGTTCCTCCACCGGTGCCTAGGTGTGGCCCTGGCATGCATATTTTTTTAAAACCCAACACACCTGCTCATCTGCCATTTTCTCTTCTTTACTTGGACTGAAGCCTTCCAGTATTGAGCGACTTATATGTGGTGGGCCATGGGGTGTGATGAGGTGCGATGGTGTGGTGTAGGGGGCAGATGTTGTAGCCCAGGGGCAAGGTGTTATTAACCCCTATATGTTCGTGATGCCAGGGCATGGTTTTCCCGGTAACCACCCGAACGGCAGAACCGCTATCCCAATGTTATGCAGGGCAATAATAGTCCAAGATCAGATAAGGGTTAACAGTAGCTTTACTGAGGTAGAAAGATGAAAATAGTCTTTACAGCTAGGCCAGGATCCCAGAGAGGTGGCCAGTAACACAGAAGGACCTCGCAGCTTGCTGGGCCTTGTAGTGACTTTGATAGACTTAAGTTCAGCCACGCTGACTATAATAGACTTGACTTTAGACTTGACTTTAGACCTGACTTTAGACTTGACTGGGTTGTAGACGTGGACTGGGTTGCTGTGTGACAGCAGACATTAGCTCTGAGATGTCTGGTCTTTACTGTACAGATGGACAGTCCATCTTTTTCTTGATTAAAAAAAATAACATTTTGTTTATAGAAAGTATAGAAACCAGGGGCAACTCCACTGACGTTAGGCAGGTGGATTAGACGTCCATTGGGACTTGGAGTAATAACAGATCTTAGATGTTCCTGGAATGAAGTCTGTGTTGTTGTGAGCGCTCTATCCCGCGGGATCGGTGGCGTGTGCCAAACTTGCCCTGTAATGATTATTGTCCATTCACGGACTGTATGTTCTTGTCTTACAGATCACAATGTCTTACCCAATTGGTTCTCAACCCCAAGCCATGCAAGGCTATGCCTCCAGTGGCAGCCAGTGGCACTCCGAAGTCTTTGACTGTTGTGAAGACATGGGAGTCTGTAAGTATTCATGGGTGAATTTTCTAAATAATAAAAAAAAAGTAAAACATTTTCTTGTAAAAGATAAACATTTGGTTATAAACATTGTATTAAATATATAGGGAGTAATATTAAAGTATAGTACATAGACTGGGAGATGAACACCACATAGTAGTCCATAGAGTAAATATCCACCAAGTTTCGAGTTGGAGATATCTGATGTGGGCACCTTGAGAAGAGAAGGTAAATATGGAAGACCTCACGTGCCGTACATCATAAGAGCATAACTCACTTAACTACACATCTAAAAAAGCAAGAATTCAGGACAAAAGTAACAAATAAATTTCCCAAGATGCCCATGGCCTTTCAATTTTTATGCCTGGATCTACAACTTACACTCCCTTATCTCACTTTACATAAAATTAGAACATCGAGCAAAAGTTCATTGTATTTCATTAATGCAACTTAAAAAGAAAGAAAGCACAAAAGGCTCCAAAATCTCCTGGTAGACGGATGCGTTGACCCTAGACTTAAAGGTGTGCTCCGGGGAAATAAACCCATAGCCCATGCTTTCCCTCTCACCAACCTATGTATTTGTCTAAATATAATTCATTGGCTATATAGAGCAGTTTCTCTCTTTCAGCTGTCACTTACATTCAGCATATGAGAGAAAAACATCATTTTTAGATCCACTTTGTCTCCTCAGTGAGACCTAGCCCCCTCCCTTCAAGACAACACCACCTGATTTCTGTTTGGTCTAGAGATCTGGCTGTACAGCCACACACCCCCCCCCCCCTCCTCCCTGTGTGAGGAGCTTGTGAGCTGTGAGAGAAGAGCAGTGAAGATTCTTAATCACAACTGAGCACATAGCTGAAGATCTAATCACTGACTTCTGCTATTCTGAGCACAGAATGATTTATTGCTGGGGGAAGGATAGTCTAAAAGAAAAGACATGTACAGTGTGTGAGTTGCAGTGTGAACATGAGCACAGATAGTGAAAGCAATTGGCTGGCAGCCATTACACAGAGCTGCACTGACTTCTGGGAGTAATAGTCTGTGCTTCAAACAAGGAAAAGGTATTTAGGAGTCATCAGGGGCCAAAGGAGCTTCAAGGGACAAAGAACAGGTATTGTGGTGGCTTTGGGGCATTTTTATGTTCCTAACTTCCCTGGAGTACCCCTTTTATGAAGCACAGTGGATCAACACCAGCAGATGACATGGCTTTGGGGTTTTCATGAGCTATAAGCCACAATCATCACAATTATGACAAATCACAGCTTGAACTATCTTGCTTTGCATGTAATGAGTCTCTCTCATATATTAGTTTCACCTTTTGAGTTGCATTACTGAAATAAATGAACTTTGCACGATATTCTAATTTTTCGAGATTCACCTGTATGAATTTTTCCTTTTTTGTCTGTTTTTAGGTCTTTGTGGAACATTTTTCCCTGGTAGTCTTGCATGTAAAGTGGCGTCAGACTATGGCGAGTGCTTCTGCTTGCCATGCCTTGGGGGCACTATACTGGCTTTGAGGACAGGCATTAGGGAAAGATATCACATCCCGGTAAGTTTTACTTAGACAAATGTCTCTTAGGTGGCTAACATACCTGTGAAATCTATCATAAGCATTAGGCTATGCTGTGTGCTGTTTACTAATTCATTGGTTGACATTTTTTTGAATGTTCTATAACTGCAACAGAGGGCGCTATACTGCAGTAGTAATAATCAGGTCTTATTGATAATGGTAACTATCATTTCTAAATCAACCCCTTAAAAATTTGACTGTTGGAAGTCTAAGTTTGGTTGGCTGGACAATCCCATAAACTAGACCACAAAGGGATCGGTTTGCACAAACTGCACCTAAAGTGGGCATTTCTGGGTGTTTCCAGGGCAGGGCTTAAATATAAGACTCAAATAGGATTGTCTTCTTCTGGATCTATTGAACCCATAATTGTGTCAGAGCCTTGACCGAAAACTAGATGGTACCAATCCGTAGTCTGTTACCAAGGGCAACAAATAGAATTTTGAAAGCAGTTCTGCATAAAAAACACAAAAAGCAACACAAAATAACTTAAAGAGGCACTGTCATTATGAAAGACGTTTTAGATTTTGTAGTGCTACTGATAAGATGACTTTTTTCAATATAAATTTATGAATGAAAATTTTTTAATTTTACTAAAAAATAAAAAAAAATGACAATAGCCACCACTAGAGGTCATCTATCTTTATGCAGACAGACTACTCTGTATTTTGCAGCATACTGGATACTGGCCGTAAAGTGTGTTGGAATACAGTATAGGAAATTACCATTGCACCACTACAGCCTTCAGATGTTCCTAAACTACATCTCCCATGATGGGAGTTGTAGTTTTGCAACAGCTGGGGGTACAATCTTTGTAAAACTCTGCTAGAGCTGTGTATTCTCCAGCTGTGTGCCTCCAGCTCTTGCAAAATGAAAAAAGGATGTGTGGGCATGCTGGGAGTTGTAGTTTTTCAACAGCTAAAGGTAACATTGCTCTAACACAGTGCTTTATAAACACTGCAGCTCCAGCTGTTGTAATGCAAAACTACAACTCCCAGCATGCTTGAACAGCCAAAGCTTTCTCTGATTCCTGAATGACAAAGAAGCTGATAAGACATTCAGGAGTCTGTGAAAGCTAAATGACACACACATAGTGAGAGCTATGTTGATCAGCATCCAGCTTTACTAGGAACAGATAGAAAATGTATGCATAAAAACTACAGGGATTTTGTCAGGCTGCTCCCAGACTTAGGGCAGATGAGTCATCACAGTGAGGGAGAGAGAGGAACACGCCCCCTCCATAAGGCAAGAAGACAAAGCAAGTGAGCAACATATAAATGATATTTATTAAGGATATATAGGTCCTAGACAAAGTTATATGTACATTATCAGGATTAGGTACTGAGTAACATATCACTTTTTTTTTTTTTTTTTTTTTGGCTCTATGACAGGAATGCTTTAAAATTGATAGAAAACCAGTAAAGCAAAGTACATACAAAATGGCTCAGCTTTTTTTTTTATGTAGCTATAATTGTTGACATTTTATTGAAATGGGGATGTACAGGACTGGAAAAACATGGTTGCTTTCTTGAAGAAACAGTGTCACACCTGTGTACATGTATGTGGTGTTGTATCTCAATTCGATGTACAACCCCCCCCCCCCCCCCTATCTAAATGGTCTCTTCTTCTTCATTATAGGGAAGTATCTGCGAAGACTGTGTGTGTCTCACGTTCTGCGGACCCTGCACGCTCTGTCAGATGGCCCGCGAGCTGAATGAGAGGAAACGTTAAGACTGTACAAAGGGTTTTCGGAGATATGGCGACCATCAAAGGACTGTTCACATTTTACAAGACAAAATGTTTCACAATCTTCTCTGGTTGGAGTTGGAAAGAGAGTTGGTGTGACGTGACCACTGACCACTTCATCTTTACACATCTCCAGTGCGGGAATAAGCAGCAGCATTATACTATATAGGATCTGTACCCTACATTACAACATCAGCCCTGAGGCATTTGATGATATATATCCCATATATATATTTTTTTTCCAAATTCCTTGTATCTCTCCATGAAGCCTATGTGTGACATTAGCCTGCAGTATAGCGGTCCTAAAAAGGCGTACTCCCGCCACGCCCCCTCCATTGATGTCTATGGGAGGGGGCCTGACTGTCGACACGCCCCCTCCCATAGACATCATTGGAGGGGGTGTGACGTGACGTGTTGTCACGAGGGGGCTTGGCCATTCAGAAGGCTGGTATGTTCAGAAGGCTGGGCCACAGGAGTACCCCTTTAAGATGTGTTCCCTTTGTTTAATTTTTGCGATTCTATTTTTGTTACTTTTTGTGAAATGTTGTGTATTTGCATTGTATAAAATACCATAATAAAAAAATAGTAAACATGCTCGAAAATGGTTCCACAGAGGAACTGAAACGTTGTTGTGACATTAGTGAATAAATCCACATTTTGTTTGCTGATATCGGAGTGTTGCACCATTGTTTTTGGATTATCTGAAAGGACTTTGATTGAGTCAGGGGCGCTGGCACCCTGCAGGTCAACTGATGAAGAAGTGCTGCATTTATTTGGTTATTTATATAAAAAAAATAAAAAATATATATATATAATTGTTCAACTACTATAAACTATAGTAGTATGGCCCCTCGGGGCAACCAGATTAAAGAATGAAATGTAATTTATTTTCCATGTAGGACATCACAAGGGTTTGCATCAATGTGATTTTTCACATAACAAGGATAAAGATTTTTGTTAAATCTCTTTTGAGCTCAGGACAAGTTTTACAGGAATTGTGTTCATGGAGGGGTATTTATATAAGGAGATTAGTATTAAAGGGGTACTACCGTGGAAAACTTTTTTTTTTTTTTTAATGAACTGGTGCCAGAAAGTTAAACAGATTTGTAAATTACTTCTATTAAAAAATCTTAATCTTTCCAGTACTTTTTAGGGGCTGTATACTACAGAGGAAATGTTTATCTTTTTGGATTTCTCTTATGTCACGACCACAGTGCTCTCTGCTGACCTCTGCTGTCCATTTTAAGAAATGTCCAGAGCAGGAGAAAATCCCCATTGCAAACATATGCTGCTCTGGACAGTTCTTAAAATGGACAGCAGAGGTCAGCAGAGAGCACTGTAATTTACAAATCTGTTTAACTTTCTGGCACCAGTTGAATTAAAAAAAAAAGTTTTCCAAGGTAGTACCCCTTTAAAGGGGTTATCCACCATAAGGTGATTTTAATGTTTACCTGCCAGACAGAATGAAGAATCTGCACTTGTCTTGGGGCCAAATGGCTATGTTGTGAAATTACAATAACGCTGGGGCTTTATTTTTGTAAACTGGCTATTTCCTGTTGGAGTTCTCTTTCTCCAACTTCAAGTTCCATGATTCCTTGGTTGTAAGTGTGAGGTCACTTTTCTTCCTCCCACACATCAGCCACTCCATCCAGTGAAACACACCAGTGATCCCTTCCATGCAATAGACCAGTGTTTTCTGACCAAGCTCCCACCAGCTGTTGCAAAACTACAATTCCTTGAAGAATGATCTTCCTCCCACCCTGTGGTTGCTCCACCTCCCTGAAGCAACAACAGGCTCCCTTTTATCACCAGACCAGTGATGTAATGTCTCGGGCTGCACTGCAACCTGGGAAAACCTTAGACGACACTCGTCTTGTATGCTGTTAACAAAAAACATTGGGCCATATATTTAATATAAATTTTCTAAGCTCAATCGGTGTAAAAGTGTCAGTTTTGGAGTTATTCTTGTTTCCCTTAGTCTATTCAGCAGCACAACATGTGGGGAAATTCTCCACCCACAAGCTGATAGGACTGGTGGAATTTTAATGCATGAAGTCTGGGCCTATATAAAGGCCATCGACAAGCACCATCTAACTAACTAAAGAATAAGGATGGGGGCCTTGTACTGCTGAATGAACAAGGTATGTGTTAGAGTAATTTTTCTGTTAAATTCCCCATATTGTCAGCATCCTGTTGCTAATCTATACTTTTTATAATATACATTTCAGGCTACCTGTACAATAAAGGCATATTGTCAAATGAGATACAAGAGGTCGGAGGTTAGAACAGACCAAAATAGAACTTCTTGTACTGCTAATTCTTGCAATGTTATTGTTTCTCAAGGCCATAGATAGATAAGGGTTTTTCTACAACCCCATTAACAAGAACTTCCTGTCATGCTCAGTAATGATTTATTCTTTACTGATGGGTTTATGACCCAGTGATGATTTCCTAAAGACAGACAATTCTTCAGCTATAGTAATCATGTGTAAGCTATGCATATTTGTTGTCTTCTGAGTTAACCCTGTAATAAACCTATTCGCTTTCACCGAGATTGGACTTCCTCTTCACTTTGTACAAAAAAAGGTCCCTTACAGTTTACTACAAAACCAACACTTCCCTTATATCCACAGCTAGCAGCAGATAGGGTAGGTAGGAAAGAGTAGGGTGGTCCGGCACTAACAAGACTAAGGCTGTCTGGATATATGTAATAGTAGAGTGCGGTGGTGACAACCAGAGTGAAGTTGATGTCGGCGGTGCAATGTCCAGGAGAATTCAAGATACACTGTAAGTATAGAAGACAGGACAGCACTCACCATTCAACTGATCTTTATTGAAGCATTCCAGTAGTAATGGGCAGGTGCAGTGGTAGAAGCGGGGGACGTAACCGGGACAGACTGTTTCACGCTCTCACAGTGCTTCTTCAAGCCGGTGTGCGACTTCCGCATAAAACGTGACGTAATAAATTGGCGTCACGGTCATCTGCGTCATCATCAAAAGTCAAACAAAGTGAACATGTGACCAACATACGGGGCACATGGTGTGAAATCATGTGACTCAAACTGAAAACAAAAACCAAGGCAACATGTAGCAGGCTGATGCTATTAAGTTCAATAACATTATATATGCATGTGTCTCTAAGGCTGACTCTAGGGATAAACTGTGTTAGAAGTAGTATAAAGGATTTATGGAAATGTTGCCAATTCAATCCGATCATTAAGTCCCAAAACTCCTGCTGCTTCAAGTTTGAGAATCCAATAGGCTTCCTTACGTAATAAAATGGTATGCCGATCACAGTCTCTTGGGAGCTACTTATCCCTCTCTAGGCCAGAAGATTTTAGGACACTGGGGTCATCTGCATTGGTTTCCTTTATGTAGGCAGTCAATCTGGGAGCACCTGCTCCCATCCTAATCGACTGAACATGTTCACGAAAGCGGACATGGAGGGGCCGAATCGTCTTGCTCACGTAAAGGAAACCGCAGGGGCATAAGATGACATATACAAGGTAAGTAGTACGACAAGTAATCAAATCCCTAACGTAATGGCAATAGCCCCCCAGTTGTATCTTCTTGGTGGATAAGTTTTGGGGGCAAAAGGAGCATGTTCCACACGAAAAATTCCCCTGGGGTGTAGTGTTAGTTAGCCAATCACATCCGCTTGATGCCACAACCTGGTTCGGAGTGCCTGTTTTCTTGAGTGTATCGCCCAAAGTATGATTCTTTCTATAAGTAACCAAAGGAGAATTAATGGCAACTTCTCTCAAATCGAGATCGGATTCCAGGATATACCAGTGTCTGCGGATAGTGTTGGCTATGACACTATTCATATTAGAGTTGGCAAGAGAAAAAAACTAATCTTTTCGGTTTCTCATTATGTTTTGATTTTGGGCGTAGCACGTCAGAACGTCGGACTGTCATTGCCCTCGCAAGACTATCGTCAATAATCTTAGTTGAGTATTGTCGGTAGAGTCAGGTCAGCAGCTTGGGTCAAAAAAGTGTCATTGTTACTATTTATTTTCTTTAAACGTAAAAATTGAGAATAAGTGATACTGTGTTTAACGTGATTGGGAAGTGAAGCAGGGAATTGCGAGCAATACTCTTGCGATATCCCTGGGTGGTCAGCATACCTTTGATAATAGCATACTATTTACCTCCGATTTTGGGAGTTTGGAACTCAGTTTTCTAGATGTCAAATTGAAAGTTATCGAAGGTATGCTGAAGGTATGTCTACCTATTTATCTCTCTACCTTATATCTATCCACTATGGGAGCATCAGAGATACCCAAGTACATCGCTCATTTATCACCTGCTCTCCCATAGAGAATGCATGGAGGAAGCCAACACACACCCTACTTTTACACAACAGAAGGTAACGCTATGATAAGCCTAAATAAAAGTAGATAACAACCCCCTACTCTCTCAGGATACTGCTGTCTGAGACACATCAGCTTCCACCATCCCTTTAACCTGAGTGACATGGAGTCCAATCTCGTACTCAATGACCGCTGTCTTCTTCATTGAAAATACTAGTAACTCTCACTACGTAAAACCTCGCCTAAGGCCCATGAGAAATTTGTACTATTTAGAAAATCAAGTCACTTTTTACTTTCGCCTTAGGTTACTTTTTTTGAAGTGCCGTGGTAAATATACACCAAAGTTTTCCTTCTGTGCTAACATAGAGATTGAATGCACCAGGTGAGCCACAGGCCAAAAACTGCTTCAAGTTCAATGTTTTATTGTTCTTTAAAAACAGAATAGAGGCAAACATAGCATATGTGTGGTGGCGGGGTGTGATGAGGCCAGATGTTGTTACCCTCGGGGCAGATGACATTAACCCCTTGTATTTGTGATGCCAGGACATGGTTTAGCCGAAGGTACATCACTGGATCCTGGGCTAGGCGCGGGGGCAATAAAGACTCTGACACAAGTTTCGGTAGCTTTACTGAGGGTAGACAGATGGTAAAGTCTATACAGCCAGGGCCTAAGGAGGTCACCAATGACTCAGAGACCTTGCAGGTTCACTGGGACTTGTAGTAGGACTGGGCATTTTAGTGCAGGCCACCTTGACTAGACAGATGACTTGACTTGACTGGTGACTGACAATTATTATAGCTTACTTACACTTGACTGTGGCTACAGACTTGGCTTGAGGTCTCTAATGCTCTGGACACACACACCGAGACAGCTTGACTGCACTGGACCTCAGCAACAAGAGAGAGAGAAGCTCCACCCAGGGCTTATATGGGGGAGACTAGCAGGGAGCCCATAGGTCATCCTTGTGGTCAGCTGGTCACTGATACCTCCTGGGTAACAATCACATGGTACATTTTATTAAAGGTATAACACATCTTATAATACAAAACATATGTACAAATGGGGAAACAACTACAGGGGGCCCTGGGGACACTGAGGGACACTGCTGGAGAGGGCAGGAAAGGCAAGGGGGAACAACATCCGGTACTGGGCCACCACATATGCCTATCTAGTCAATGCACAACGCATTAAGTATTTCTTCACCCTGCTGTGTCCACACAGGGGGCGATTTATCAAAACCGGTTCAGAGGAAAAGTTGCCCAGTTGCTCACAGCCCTTTTTAAAAAAATTAAAGAAGCGATCTGATTGGTTTCTATGGGCAACTGGACAACTTTTCCTCAGGACAGCTTTTCATAAATCTCTCTAATAGTAGTCAGCTAAGGCTACTTTCATACTATAGATAAAGCCCCGTTACAAACGGACGTTAAAGGGGTACTCCGCCGCAAACATCTTACCCCCTATCTAAAGGATAGGAGATAAGATCTGAGATCGCGGGGGTCCTGCTGCTGGGCACCCCTGCAATCTCCAGCGCGGCACACAGTCATTCCACGCATGGAGCGAACTCCGCTCCGTGCCCGATGACTGGCGATGCGGCCGCCACACCCCCTCCATTTAGTTCTATAGGAGGAGGCGTAACTGCTATGTCATAGCAGTCACACCTCCTCCCATTGACATGAATGGAGGGAGCTTGGCATGATGTCACGAACGTGGAAGTTGCAAGCTTCCGTGTTCCTGACGCCACTGCTGCCGGTACATCGACCGTGGGGGTCCCCAGCGGCAGAACCCCCCGCGATCTAACATCTTATCCCCTATCCTTTGGATAGGGGATACGATGTTTGTGGCGGAGTACCCCTTTAAGGCTCTCTTTTTTATTTTTTGGCCATTAACGTCCGTTATTGTAAAGGAGCCTAACGGGAGGCATAATGGCATAACAGAGTATCCCATTCACATGCTGGGGCTGAGTTATGGCTGGAAGCATATGGACTAGAAAGGTACCAGACTAGGGAGGGAGATTGAACATTTACTGCACCAAAGGAGTGCAAGATCTGGTGTAACTGAAAGGGAGGGATGGTATATACTGTGTTAGTGACACTAGCACAGTCTATACAGTGTCTCTATATTACACTTGTACAGTATATAGTGTGGTGGCCCAGTACGGGAGGTGTTACCCTGTGCTCCTGCTGTCCTGTCAGGCAGCCTCCTTCAGTGTCCCCAAGGCCCCCTGCACTTGTTTCCCCCCTATACATATTTCACCATGTAAAGTGTTATAGAATGTAATGTGATATGTCATGTGATTGTTACCCAGGAGGTACCAGTGACCAGGTGATCCCAAGAGTGACCTATGGGCTCCCTGCTAGTCTCCCCTATATAAGCCCCAGGTGGAGCTTCTCTCTCTTTTAGCTCTTGCTTCTTGCTGAGGTCCAGTGCAGTCGCCTAGTGTGAGTGTCCAGAGTGTTGGAGACCTCAAAGTTCAGTCCTGCAGCCGCCATCAATTCAAGTAAGATAAAGTCACAGCTTTATGAGTCAAGTCTGTCAAGTCAGTGTGGTCTGCATTCAATTGTCCAGTCCTACTTCAAGTCCCAGAAAGCCCTTAAGATCTCTGCGTCACTGGTCACCTCCGTGGGCCCTGGCTGAACTGTATAGACTTTACCATCTGTCTACCCTCAGTAAAGCTACCGTTATCTGTAACTTGCCGTCAGAGTCTTTATTGCCCCTGTGCCTAGCCAAGGATGCAGTGGTATACCTTCGGGTGGTATTGAGGATAAACCACGCCCTGGCGTCACGAATACAAGGGGTTAATGCCCTCTGCCCCTAGGGTAACAACATCTGCCCTCATCAAACCCCGCTACCACATATATCTATATATTACTTAAAAGAGTGAATCCAGTCTCAGAGAAAACCACACTAAGGATAACACGTATTGCCAGTCACCACAACCTATGCTAAAAATAGAACAAACATTTCTCTCTCCTAAGAGACTGCAATAAAAAAACACATAAAGATTACTTCCAGTAACATAGAGCTTCACCTGTCCTACCCGAGGAAGGAACATGATGAGGGTGGAGCTCAGGGCTCTTTATAAAGGCTTAAAATTCAGCCTGTAAAGGGGTACTCCCCTGCCCCAGCTTTCGGAACATTTTGTTCAAAACGCTGGCTGCTGGGGTCATGATGTCACGGCCACACCTCCTCAATGCAAGTCTATGGGAGGGGGCGTGACAGCCACCACACCCCCTCCCATAGACTTGCATAGAGGGGGCATGGTGTAATCACTGGGTGTGACCATGATGTCACGACCCCTGCACCCAGCATTCGTAACAAAATGTTCTAAACACTGGGGCAGTGGAGTACCCCTTTAACCCCTTAACGACCACGGACGTATATTTTTGTCCATGGCCGGCTCCTGGTCTATGAAGCGCGCTCAGAAGCCGATCGGGCTGATGTCCAGTACTAACCCTTTAGAAGCCGCAATCAAAGTTGATTGCGGCATCTAAAACGGGAGAATATGCTGCCGGTTAGCTCAACAGAGCTGTTTGGGACTGCCGTTTTTAAATCGCGGCATCTGAGGAATGTAAGTTCCCTTAGGGGATCTTAGATTCCTCATATAGATCAATAGAGTTCTATTGAACTCTATTGATCTGTGTGCTCTGCGATCTATTGATAGAGTCTACTCCAGCCAGGCTCTATCAGTGACAGAGCCAAGGACACCAGGGAACAGAGGTAAGCCCTCTGGCTACGTCTATAGTGGATCGCCCCCCACCACCACCAGGGAGCATTCATATGTCCCTTTAGACGCCGCTGTCAGCTTTGACAGCGGCGATCTAAAGGGTTAGTAGCCGGCCGCGGTTATCGCTGTGTGCTGGCTATTAGCAACAGCCCCCAGCTACTGAAAACAGCAGAGTATGGAGCGGTCAGGAGTCCAAAGCCCGCTCCATACACCCCTCTGAGCGCCATCGTGCTTGTCGGGGGCTTTCAGGTCCAGCCCTGCTTGTGTGATGCAGGACTAAGGGCCTGAAAAATTCACCTGCCCAGGGCCAAGACTGCATGTCTATATATATATATATATATATATATATATATATATATATATATTTTTTTTTTTTTTTAAAAGCTCCATAGCCACCACACTACCAGGATATATTCTCTGTAAACCATCTTGCCTGATATGCATGGCTCCTGTGGCCCCTGTTGTCTTCTCTGACTGCTTGCTATTCTTTGCCATCCTTCTCTCCTCTTGCCAATCATTGCAGCTCTGCTCTGCGAGCCAACTCACCCTCTTGCTCTGTGCAGCAGAAATAGGTTCAGTGTTTGATTGGCTAAGGCGGCACACACCTCCCAGTTTTCAGAACTAAAGAGAGAACTGACTCAACAGTGCAGGGCAGAACCCACATTGGTGGGAGCTGCTTTCAGAGAGCGATTTGGACAGAGACAGAGTGGATGGCTGGTTAATATCATTCCCTCACGTCATACATGTAAGTAACAATCAAAGAGGGGAAACTGCTCTATATAGCTAATGAATGATATTTAGACAATTAAATAGATTAGTGAGAGGGAAAGGATGGGCTATGGGTTTAGTTCCCCCAAAGTACCCCTTTAAAGAAGACCTGTCTGATCTCCTGACACAATCTGTCTCATTAAAAACTTTTTAAAAGATAACAAAAATGGAGCATCTTTTCTTTGAACTCCATCTTGTGCTGTTCCTCTGCTATTCTTCCTGGAAATACATGAATACATTGACAATGGAACATTACCATTGGGTGTGGCCCTACGCAGACACAAAGTATTTTGATCCTCCCAAAAGTTAATTTTTACAGGCAAACTTAGTCTCAAACTTTTTGATTTCTTTGCTATTTGGAAGGTTTTGAGCCTTCTTTTTTATTTTCTAACATCTTTCCAATAATTTTACAGCTATGAACAGTCACAAATTTTGTTTGGCATGTTTGTTACCTGCCAAAGGCCACAAAACTTTTAGGGCAGCCATCTAGGTCGTCACTATTTAATTTAGATTTTTTTTTTCTCTCTTTCAACATGGAAACTAATGCAGGTCTCTAGTGGAAAAAAAAAAACAACAAACAGTCCCATCAGTTCATTCCATTGAAGAAATTACAATAAGTCCTAAGGCAATACTGGGCGGAGGGCTGACTCACGGGTGACTCATGTGAAGAATGCTTGGGGATTTTCTAAAGGGCCCCCTTACCCCTACATTTTGAGGATGTGTATATGTATATATATATATATATATATATATATTCACAATCAGATAGAGGGGACTGTAGTAGTTGTAATATAGTATGTGAGACTCTATACGTGAAATTTTATATATAAATAAATATATATATATATATATACACATACATGATATATACAGGGTCCTCCTTGAAACTAGAGCAGAGAAGTTCATGTATGTTAAGTAAAACCATGTGGAGCAGGAAATGGGATCCATATGCACAGGACATGGGTAATTGACGTATAACCTAGAGGGAAGCCAGGCTCTCAGAAAGCAGTCCCATTTTTACGAGTTTGCGTCCACAACATTGCTATAAAATTCTCTTCCTCATATAAAGTTCAGTAGCCATAATAAACTCCAAGATGGCTGATGGGAAATTTCAAGAACACCAATAGAGTGCATGGATCTTTGTCATTTTTATTGACAGTCTTGGGTTTTGTTCATTACTGCAGTTTTTTAGCATTATTTGACTCCAGTTGTTGCAAAACTCCAACTCCCAGCATGCCCGAACAGCCTTGCTTGGATAACACTTATTTAACTGCAAAAAAATATATAGATTACCCACCTTTGTCAAGGTCGTTGCATGCCGATATTGAATGGAAACTAATATTGAATGGGAACTAATATTTGCATCCAAAGGATAGGGGATAAGTTTTAGATTGCGGGAAGGTCCGACTGCTGTGATCCCTGGGATCTCCTGTATGGGGCCCCCAGCTCTCTTCGGGAACAGAGCATCACGACCCCCGAACGAAGCGGCGGCCTTCAAGCTCTCTCTATATATATCTTTATGGGAGAGCTAAAGATAGAGGAATGGCTCTTCCATAGAGATATATGGAAGGGGAGTTTTGGCCGCCGCTTCATGCGGGGGTCAACACACCACACTCACAGGGAGAGCCAGTGCCCCCGTGCAGGAGATGGTGGGGGGTCCCAGTTGTCAGACCCCCTGGGATCTAACACTTATCCCCTATCCCAGGCTCCTAAAAATAAGTGGGCTTTGATTACCAGTACACTGGTACTATTTGATAGCGACAGGAACCAACATGTGTCCTATTGGCCAAATTTGTAAGACTGGCCTGGAAAATTGGGGGCAGAAGCCTAATCAAATATGGCAGAAAGTGTTTTTACAAGAATGAAAAATTCCAGCATAACCATATCTTTGAGAGAAACATTATTTACTGCAGTCAACACACTAACACACAATGTCCCTAATATGTGGGGACACTGTCACGGACAGGGCCGGATTGGGAATGAAAACCAGCCCTGGAAATTATTGCATACCAGCCCCACAGCACTGTGTCATTGTGCCAGCAAACGGCCACCGAGCGCCTATGTATCACTTTACGTGGGGCACAGAGGAAGAGATGTGATGATAGGAGGGGTGCAGAGGAAGAAAGGTGAGGATAGGAGAGGGGCAGAGGAAGAAAGGTGAGGATAGGAGGGGTGCAGAGGAAGAAAGGTGAGGATAGGAGAGGGGCAGAGGAAGAAAGGTGAGGATAGGAGGGGGGCAGAGGAAGAAAGGTGAGGATAGGAGGGGGCAGAGGAAGAGAGGTGAGGATAGGAGGGTTGCAGAGGAAGAAAGGTGAGGATAGGAGGGGTGCAGAGGAAGAAAGGTGAGGATAGGAGGGGACAGAGGAAAAGAGGTGAGGATAGGAGGGGGGCAGAGAGGTGAGGATAGGAGGGGTGCAGGGGAAAAGAGGTGAGGATAGGAGGGGGGCAGAGGAAGAGAGGGGAGGATAGGAGGGGGCAGAGGAAGTAAGGTGAGAATAGGAGGGGCGCCGAGGAAATAAGGTGAGAATAGGAGGGGCGCCGAGGAAGAAAGGTGAGGATAGGAGGGGTGTTGAGGAAGAAAGGTGAGGATAGGAGGGGTGCAGAGGAAGAAAGGTGAGAATAGGAGGGGTGCAGAGGAAGAAAGGTGAGGATAGGAGGGGGCAGAGGAAGAAAGGTGAGGATAGGAGGGGCAGAGGAAGAGATGTGAGGATAGGAGGGGTGCAGAGGAAGAGAGGTGAGGATAGGAGGGGTGCAGAGGAACAAAGATGAGGATAGGAGGGTGCAGAGGAAGAAAGGTGAGGATAGGAGGGGTGTTGAGGAAGAAAGGTGAGGATAGGAGGGGTGCATAGGAAGAAAGGTGAGGATAGGAGGGGTGCAGAGGAAGAAAGGTAAGGATAGGAGGGGTGCAGAGGAAGAAAGGTGAGGATAGGAGGGGTGCAGAGGAAGAAAGGTGAGGATAGGAGGGGGCAGAGGAAGAGAGGTGAGGATAGGAGGGGTGCAAAGGAAGAGATGTGAGGATAGGAGGGGTGCAGAGGAAGAAAGGTGAGGATAGGAGGGGGCAGAGGAAGAAAGGTGAGGATAGGAGGGGTGCAGAGGAAGAGATATGAGGATAGGAGGGGTGCAGAGGAAGAGAGGTGAGGGTAGGAGGGGTGCAGAGGAACAAAGATGAGGATAGGAGGGTGCAGAGGAAGAAAGGTGAGGATAGGAGGGGTGTTGAGGAAGAAAGGTGAGGATAGGAGGGGTGCAGAGGAAGAAAGGTGAGGATAGGAGGGGTGCAGAGGAAGAAAGGTAAGGATAGGAGGGGTGCAGAGGAAGAAAGGTGAGGATAGGACTCTCTTCTCTTTCTATTAGATATCCCCCCCCCCCTTTAGGCAGGCAGATATGTTGTAAGCAGGCTTCAGCCACCAACACCTCCCTTTCCACCCTCCATAGACAAATAGAGTGCCCCCGTTTAGGCACTTAGGTTAGCAGGCTTCACCCACCTAGCACCCCTGTTAATTTTGCTGCACAAAAAACATAGCAAAAAGTTACCTTTCACCACACCCACGCAGAGCCGTCCGGCGCATGAACGTCTGTGTCAACGCGTAGGCGGCGTGATGACGTCATATCATTGCGCCACCCATGCCATGACACGGACGTCCTGCATGGCCTCCCGTCGGTAGGTGGAGTGAGCGGCGGGGCTGGGAGCTTATAGCTCTCTGCTCTGCCACTCTGCGGCCGCAGGTCCTGATAATAGAGTGAAGCGGCGGCCAGCCCGCACTGCTGTCTCATTGCGCAGCAAAGCACGGGCCGGCCACTGCCAGCCCAAGGGGCGAGCAGCCTACTGGGGATTATTTCGATATCCCGGTAAGCCAGTCCGGCCCTGGTCACGGATATAGAAGGGCCACTCTTGCTGGCTTTGATATGAGGCCACTGTGGCCGGCACTCATTGCAAGTCTAACAATAAATTACAATGACACAAAGCACAGTACAATATAAATCACAGGTTCCCTAAGCTGTACACCGTACCACATGCTGCGCTAACATTCCGCTCCATTACTCATTATCAAAAAAAACAAAGTAAAAAAACAACATTTTCATATTTCAAGTGCATTTAAATAGAACTGTTGCTTTAAGAAAAATAAAACAAAGACAACAAAACAAACAGCAAAACCAAGAACTAATCCCACATATGTAACATCTGCCTGTATCTCATCTTTGTCCCATGCTGTTCATTTGTGGTTGTACATTTGTGGTATAAATAAACCGTTAAGAACCTTTTTACCTCTTTACTATCCAGTCATCTATTCCCAGGCTTTGAAATACTCTCATATAGGTATTGAACAGGACTGTAATGCAAATAAGCACTATAGTATGAAAATCAATCTGGGATGTGGTGCGCTACTCATAGGTTAATGGGCCATAATAATGACCAATGGGGCAGACAATAGCTGCTGCTGTCCATAGTTGCTGCTTTTCGGCAATTGAGGCCAAGGTCTACTAAGAACAACATCTAAAATATAATATACAAACATAATATACAATAATATATATCAAGTCATGGAAAAAATAAGTGTGGGAACTCTTCCACATAAGGGTTGGTCCTGCAGGACTCCTGCTAATGGAAACGGTGTTCCTGCTGTGGAAAAAGTGCAGTAACTCAGTTCCCACATGTTCTTGCAAGACTTGAGCCCTGCATACAAGCACAGTGATGGATCAATTTTGAATTTAGACTGTGAGCCCCACTTAGGACAAGGACTCGTATGAATCATGACATTTTCTGTACAGCTCTTTAGAATATGTTGGTGCTATATAAATGTAGGGCATGCAACACGAGGGAAGATAGCATATACCACACAGGTCATTACTTCTAAGACCCAGCTGGGTAGTAACTTACCATACAGATGGTTCGCTTCTTGTTCTTTGTTTATTCATCTTGAAGATTCATGATATCTTTATACAAAATACAAAGTGGAGCTTGATAGTAGATACAGACATGGTAAGAGCTGAGATCACCTTCTTGCTCAACACCTTGGACGCGATGGCCGAAGCACCAGGAGTTGCACCCCTCTACCTTTGTTGCCCTGTCAGGCCGACTCCATTCAGTGACCCTTGGGCCCCCCCCCCCCCCCTTTACCTATGTTCCATAAATAGTACTAAGTGCCTATGTTATTCAATGTAATGTATATAACTTGTCATATACCTTTAAATACTGTTGTCAAGTATTGTAACCAAGGAAGGTACCAGTGACCATGTGACCTATAGAGTGACCTATGGCACCCCTCCAGAGTCTCCCCCATATAAACCCTGGGTGGAGCTAGTTCAGTCTCACAGTCTCTTCTCTACAGAGTGCAGCAAGGTCAAGTCCTGAGAGAGAGTGTCTGGTGAGGAGGCCCAAAGCCTACCACGCAGCCACGCATCCACAAGTCTACTGCCCCACAGGTGAACGTCAAAACCTGGTAAGCAGCATACGGGTGAAGTCAGTCTAGTCAAGTCAGTCAAGGTTAATCTGTGTCAAGTCAGCGTGGCCCTGCATCAAATTGTCCAATTCTACTACAAGTCCCAGTGAGCCCTAAAGTCTCTGAAGTCACTGGTCCCTTAGGCCTGGCTAAGCTGTTAAGACTGTTACACTTGTCTATTTCAGTAAAGCTGCCGTTGTTCCATAACTTGGTGTGTGAGTCATTATTTGCCCCGTGCCTAGCCCAGGATCCAGCGGTATACCTTCGGGTTGTGAAGAGGTTAAACCATGCCCTGGCGTCACGAACACAAGAATGCCATCTGCCCCTAGGGTAATAACATCTGCCCTCATCACACTCACACCACATATGCTATCTTCCCTTGAGTTATATGCTATACATGAGACCTAATAGGGAGTAACGGAACTCCCAGAACTAGGTGTATTGTTGCCTCAGAGGCTTATTAACAGGAGCAAGGACATTTTTGCTGATTTAAAGGGGTACTCCGCCCCTAGACATGATAAGATGTCAGATCACCGGGGTCCCGCTGCTGGGGATCCCTGGGATCTACCATGCGCCACCCACCTTTAGCGGCTTCCGGAACCGCTGGAGGTCCTCAGGCTGAGTCCATCTCAACCACGGGTACGGAAGATCGTGACGTCATGACTCCACCCCCTTGTGACATCACACTCCGTCCCTCAATGCAAATCTATGGGAGGGGGCGTACCCGTGGGCGAGATGGACTCAGCCTGAGGACCTCCAGCGGTTCCAGAAGCCGCTAAAGGTGGGTGCCGCATGGTAGATCCCGGGGGTCCCCAGCAGCGGGACCCTGGTGATCTGACATCTTATCCCCTATCCTTTGGATAGGGGATAAGATGTCTAGGGGCGGGGTACTCCTTTAAACGCTGTTATATCAATAAAACAATTATAAAATAGCCACCAGGCCGTGTTTTTTTTTCCAACAGGGTTTTTTATTTTTTACCTCCAGCAGCGCTCATCTCCCACTCAAGAAAGGTGATAAATGTCTGATTGTTAGATTCTCCACTGCTGGGACTACAGGACCCCATGTCCCCATTTTGAATGGAGTAGTGGTTAGACATGCACAGCCACTTCAATCAACTCCATGGGCCTGACGAATATAGACAAGTACGGTGCTGTCCCTGAACTCAGCTATCTTCACTGTCCCAGTCCTTTATCTAAGTGTCATGGCCAAGACAGGGCCCTCCTCTGGTGCATAGGGCATATGAGGCCATTGAGAGTTTTAAAACTAAAAGCTGTAACCTATTGCTAGGAGGGTCTTCCCAAAATATGTGGATTACAGGCTGTCAATCCATAAGAATTCCCAAGAATCAGCTGTAATTCATGAGCTAGCCTAGTAGTAAGTGTCCAATTCTACTGCAGTGCCCCCACAGGAAAAAAAGAAGCATTGCAAGAAATCAATGGTCAGACTGGATTCTCCAGGACGAGAATACCTCATGGAAAGCCTTTACCTCTACCTAATAAATTCCCTTCTATTGGATTTTCTAATCTTGCTTCCCTAAATAATATCTTGTATTCACGGTAAGAAGAGTGTCTATGGCTGTGTTACGCCGAGCGCTCCGGGTCCCCGCTCCTCCCCGGAGCGCTCGCTTCACTCCCTCCGCTGCAGCGCTCCGGTCACGTCCTCTGACCCGGGGCGCTGCGATCCTGCTGCCAGCCGGGATGCGATTCGCGATGCGGGTAGCGCCCGCTCGCGATGCGCACCCCGGCTCCCCTACCTGACTCGCTCCCCGTCTGTTCTGTCCCGGCGCGCGCGGCCCCGCTCCCTAGGGCGCGCGCGCGCCGGGTCTCTGCGATTTAAAGGGCCACTGCGCCGCTGATTGGCGCAGTGGTTCCAATTAGGGTTTTCACCTGTGCACTTCCCTATATTACCTCACTTCCCTTGCACTCCCTTGCCGGATCTTGTTGCCTTAGTGCCAGTGAAAGCGTTCCTTGTGTGTTCCTTGCCAGTGTTTCCAGACCTTCTGCCGTTGCCCCTGACTACGATCCTTGCTGCCTGCCCCGACCTTCTGCTACGTCCGACCTTGCTTCTGCCTACTCCCTTGTACCGCGCCTATCTTCAGCAGCCAGAGAGGTGAGCCGTTGCTAGTGGATACGACCTGGTCACTACCGCCGCAGCAAGACCATCCCGCTTTGCGGCGGGCTCTGGTGAAAACCAGTAGTGGCTTAGAACCGGTCCACTAGCACGGTCCACGCCAATCCCTCTCTGGCACAGAGGGTCCACTACCTGCCAGCCGGCATCGTGACAGTAGATCCGGCCATGGATCCCGCTGAAGTTCCTCTGCCAGTTGTCGCTGACCTCACCACGGTGGTCGCCCAGCAGTCACAACAGATAGCGCAACAAGGCCAACAGCTGTCTCAACTGACCGTTATGCTACAACAGTTGCTACCACAGCTTCAGCAGTCATCTCCTCCGCCAGCTCCTGCACCTCCTCCGCAGCGAGTGGCCGCTCCTGGGATACGCTTATCCTTGCCGGATAAATTTGATGGGGACTCTAAGTTTTGCCGTGGCTTTCTTTCCCAATGTTCCCTGCATCTGGAGATGATGTCGGACCTGTTTCCCACTGAAAGGTCTAAGGTGGCTTTCGTAGTCAGTCTTCTGTCCGGAAAAGCCCTGTCATGGGCCACACCGCTCTGGGACCACAATGACCCCGTCACTGCCTCTGTACACTCCTTCTTCTCGGAAATCCGAAGTGTCTTTGAGGAACCTGCCCGAGCCTCTTCTGCTGAGACTGCCCTGTTGAACCTGGTCCAGGGTAATTCTTCCGTTGGCGAGTATGCCGTACAATTCCGTACACTTGCTTCAGAATTGTCCTGGAATAATGAGGCCCTCTGCGCGACCTTCAAAAAAGGCCTATCCAGCAACATTAAAGATGTTCTGGCCGCACGAGAAATTCCTGCTAATCTACATGAACTTATTCACCTAGCCACTCGCATTGACATGCGTTTTTCTGAAAGGCGTCAGGAACTCCGCCAAGATATGGACTCTGTTCGCACGAGGCGTTTCGTCTCCTCGGCTCCTCTCTCCTCTGGTCCCCTGCAATCTGTTCCTGTGCCTCCCGCCGTGGAGGCTATGCAGGTCGACCGGTCTCGCCTGACACCTCAAGAGAGGACACGACGCCGTATGGAGAACCTCTGCCTGTACTGTGCTAGTACCGAACACTTCCTGAGGGATTGTCCTATCCGTCCTCCCCGCCTGGAAAGACGTACGCTGACTCCGCACAAAGGTGAGACAGTCCTTGATGTCTACTCTGCTTCTCCACGTCTTACTGTGCCTGTGCGGATGTCTGCCTCTGCCTTCTCCTTCTCTACAGTGGCCTTCTTGGACTCTGGATCTGCAGGAAATTTTATTTTGGCCTCTCTCGTCAACAGGTTCAACATCCCAGTGACCAGTCTCGCCAGACCCCTCTACATCAATTGTGTAAATAATGAAAGATTGGACTGTACCATACGTTTCCGCACGGAGCCCCTTCTTATGAGCATCGGATCTCATCATGAGAGGATTGAACTTTTGGTCCTTCCCAATTGCACCTCGGAGATTCTCCTTGGACTTCCCTGGCTTCAACTTCATTCCCCAACCCTGGATTGGTCCACTGGGGAGATCAAGAGTTGGGGGTCCTCTTGTTCCAAGAACTGTCTAAAACCGGTTCCCAGTAACCCTTGCCGTAACTCTGTGGTTCCTCCAGTAACCGGTCTCCCTAAGGCCTATATGGACTTCGCGGATGTTTTCTGCAAAAAACAAGCTGAGACTCTACCTCCTCACAGGCCTTATGATTGCCCTATCGACCTCCTCCCGGGTACTACTCCACCCCGGGGCAGAATTTATCCTCTCTCTGCCCCAGAGACTCTTGCCATGTCCGAATACGTCCAGGAGAATCTAAAAAAGGGCTTTATCCGTAAATCCTCCTCTCCTGCCGGAGCCGGATTTTTCTTTGTGTCCAAAAAAGATGGCTCCCTACGTCCTTGCATTGACTACCGCGGTCTTAATAAAATCACGGTTAAGAACCGCTACCCCTTACCCCTCATCTCTGAACTCTTTGATCGCCTCCAAGGTGCCCACATCTTCACTAAATTGGACTTAAGAGGCGCCTATAACCTCATCCGCATCAGAGAAGGGGACGAGTGGAAAACGGCATTTAACACCAGAGATGGACACTTTGAGTATCTGGTCATGCCCTTTGGACTGTGCAATGCCCCTGCCGTCTTCCAAGACTTTGTCAATGAAATTTTTCGTGATCTGTTATACTCCTGTGTTGTGGTATATCTGGACGATATCCTAATTTTTTCTGCCAATCTAGAAGAACACCGCCAGCATGTCCGTATGGTTCTTCAGAGACTTCGTGACAACCAACTCTATGCCAAAATTGAGAAATGTCTGTTTGAATGCCAATCTCTTCCTTTTCTAGGATATTTGGTCTCTGGCCAGGGACTACAGATGGATCCAGACAAACTCTCTGCCGTCTTAAATTGGCCACGCCCCTCCGGACTCCGTGCTATCCAACGCTTTTTGGGGTTCGCCAATTATTACAGGCAATTTATTCCACATTTTTCTACCATTGTGGCTCCTATCGTGGCTTTAACCAAAAAAAATGCTGATCCCAAGTCCTGGCCCCCTCAAGCAGAAGACTCCTTTAAACGACTCAAGTCTGCCTTTTCTTCGGCTCCCGTGCTCTCCAGACCTGACCCTTCCAAACCCTTCCTATTGGAGGTTGATGCCTCCTCAGTAGGAGCTGGAGCTGTTCTTCTACAAAAAAATTCTTCCGGGCATGCTGTCACTTGTGGTTTTTTCTCTAGGACCTTCTCTCCAGCGGAGAGGAACTACTCCATCGGGGATCGAGAGCTTCTAGCCATTAAATTAGCACTTGAGGAATGGAGGCATCTGCTGGAGGGATCAAGATTTCCTGTTATTATCTACACCGACCACAAGAACCTCTCCTACCTCCAGTCGGCCCAACGGCTGAATCCTCGCCAGGCCCGGTGGTCTCTGTTCTTTGCCCGATTTAATTTTGAGATTCACTTTCGTCCTGCCGATAAGAACATTAGGGCCGATGCTCTCTCTCGTTCCTCGGATGCCTCAGAAGTTGATCTCCCTCCGCAACACATCATTCCACCTGACTGCCTGATCTCCACTTCTCCTGCCTCCATCAGGCAGACTCCTCCAGGAAAGACCTTTGTTTCTCCACGCCAACGCCTCGGAATCCTCAAATGGGGTCACTCCTCCCATCTCGCAGGTCATGCGGGCATCAAGAAATCTGTGCAACTCATCTCCCGCTTCTATTGGTGGCCGACTCTGGAGACGGATGTTGGGGACTTTGTGCGAGCCTGCACTATCTGTGCCCGGGATAAGACTCCTCGCCAGAAGCCCGCTGGTTTTCTTCATCCTCTGCCTGTCCCCGAACAGCCTTGGTCTCTGATTGGTATGGATTTTATTACTGATTTACCCCCTTCCCGTGGCAACACCGTTATTTGGGTGGTCGTTGATCGATTCTCCAAAATGGCACATTTCATCCCTCTTCCTGGTCTTCCTTCTGCGCCTCAGTTGGCTAAACAATTTTTTGTACACATTTTTCGTCTTCACGGGTTGCCTACGCAGATTGTCTCGGATAGAGGGGTCCAATTCGTGTCTAAATTCTGGAGAGCTCTCTGTAAACAACTCAAGATTAAATTAAATTTTTCCTCTGCATATCATCCCCAGTCCAATGGACAAGTAGAAAGAATTAACCAGATCCTGGGTGATTATTTGCGACATTTTGTTTCCTCCCGCCAGGATGACTGGGCAGATCTCCTTCCATGGGCCGAATTCTCGTATAACTTCAGGGTCTCTGAATCTTCCTCCAAATCCCCATTTTTCGTGGTGTACGGCCGTCACCCTCTTCCCCCCCTCCCTACCCCCTTGCCCTCTGGTCTGCCCGCTGTGGATGAAATTTCTCGTGACCTTTCCATTATATGGAGAGAGACCCAAAATTCTCTCTTACAGGCTTCTTCACGCATGAAGAGGTTCGCGGATAAGAAAAGAAGAGCTCCCCCCGTTTTTTCCCCTGGAGACAAGGTATGGCTCTCCGCTAAATATGTCCGCTTCCGTGTCCCTAGCTACAAGTTGGGACCACGCTATCTTGGTCCTTTCAAAATTTTGTGTCAAATTAATCCTGTCTCTTATAAACTTCTTCTTCCTCCTTCTCTTCGTATCCCTAATGCCTTTCACGTCTCTCTTCTCAAACCACTCATCCTCAACCGTTTTTCTCCCAAATCTGTTCCTCCCACTCCTGTTTCCGGCTCCTCGGACGTCTTCTCGGTCAAGGAAATTTTGGCTGCCAAAAAGGTCAGAGGGAAAAATTTTTTTTTAGTAGACTGGGAGGGTTGTGGTCCTGAAGAGAGATCCTGGGAACCTGAGGACAACATCCTTGACAAAAGTCTGCTCCTCAGGTTCTCAGGCTCCAAGAAGAGGGGGAGACCCAAGGGGTGGGGTACTGTTACGCCGAGCGCTCCGGGTCCCCGCTCCTCCCCGGAGCGCTCGCTTCACTCCCTCCGCTGCAGCGCTCCGGTCACGTCCTCTGACCCGGGGCGCTGCGATCCTGCTGCCAGCCGGGATGCGATTCGCGATGCGGGTAGCGCCCGCTCGCGATGCGCACCCCGGCTCCCCTACCTGACTCGCTCCCCGTCTGTTCTGTCCCGGCGCGCGCGGCCCCGCTCCCTAGGGCGCGCGCGCGCCGGGTCTCTGCGATTTAAAGGGCCACTGCGCCGCTGATTGGCGCAGTGGTTCCAATTAGGGTTTTCACCTGTGCACTTCCCTATATTACCTCACTTCCCTTGCACTCCCTTGCCGGATCTTGTTGCCTTAGTGCCAGTGAAAGCGTTCCTTGTGTGTTCCTTGCCAGTGTTTCCAGACCTTCTGCCGTTGCCCCTGACTACGATCCTTGCTGCCTGCCCCGACCTTCTGCTACGTCCGACCTTGCTTCTGCCTACTCCCTTGTACCGCGCCTATCTTCAGCAGCCAGAGAGGTGAGCCGTTGCTAGTGGATACGACCTGGTCACTACCGCCGCAGCAAGACCATCCCGCTTTGCGGCGGGCTCTGGTGAAAACCAGTAGTGGCTTAGAACCGGTCCACTAGCACGGTCCACGCCAATCCCTCTCTGGCACAGAGGGTCCACTACCTGCCAGCCGGCATCGTGACAGGCTGCAATGGTGGTTTCCTAACTTGTGAAGTCCATGTCAAAAGGTCACATCTGGGGGTCAGACCCCCTATCGATTTTCAAAAGGAAAAGGTCAGAGCATTCCATATGGTGTAGCTGAACATCCATGACAGGGGGGGTCACACAGACACAACCCCCCTTCTCTTGTGACACTTTGATTCGCTATACTGACCTATTAGAGGATTACTTTTATCTCCCGGAATGGTAAATAGTGGTAGATTTCAGACCTGCTCCACATTTACAATTATGGGATTAGTGAGAGTCAGTCCTATTCTCTAAATAATTATCCATTTTCCGCAAGAAGATTGAAGATAAGGCTACAGAATGAGTAATGCCGACAAACCCATAATACCCTAAGGCAATGTAATCGCATTATTAAACAAATGGGTTTTTAAAGGGCCTGTCATTACATCACACACACCGGTATATAATGGGGAAAAAGACACATATATTGCACAAACGGACATTGCTCGATCCCACGGCAACAATTTGTATATTAGATTTGTAGATGATTTTATGGCTGGAAACACAAACTGTTTAATCTGCTGATCATAAACTCTTCTTGCAGATAACTATCCACTGTGGATACTAGGATAACCTTTCAGTCTTTAAAGGGGTACTCCGCCCCTAGACATCTTATCCCCTATCTAAAGAATAGGGGATAAGATGTCTGATCGCGGGGGTCCTGCTGTTGAGGACCCCCCCCCGATCTCCCTGCTGCACCCGGCATTCCTTCAGAGCATCGGGTGCAGCTCCAGAGGCTCGTGACATCACGGTTACACCCCGCTCGTGACCTCGCGGCCACACCCGCTCAATGCAAGTTTATGGGAGGTGGCGTGACGGCATTGAGGGGGTGCGGCCGTGACATTATGAGCAGGGTGTGACCGTGATGTCACAAGCCTCCGCCCTGCATCGCCAGTCATCCGGCACGGAGCGAAGCTCATTAGGTGCATCGGATGTCTGGGGTGCCACAGCTGAGATTGCGGGACCCCCGCGATGAGTCCCCTATCCTTTGAATACGGGATAAGATGTCTAGAAGCGGAGTACCACTTTGAAGGGAACTTGTCATCACTTTCACGTTGCATGAACCACGATTCATCATGGTGGTTCCCAGCGGCCTCTCTCCACCCCACCAGCCTTGATCGATAGGTTTATTCTTGTTTGCTTATAGGGAGATATGTAGTAATCATGGCCGGTTGACCGCCCCAATAACTTGTGGTGGCCCAGTACGGGACATGTTGCCCCAGACCCTTGTACCTGTTTCCCCCTGTACATATGTTCTGCGGTGTATTATATTATAAAATGTGTTGTATCTTTAAGAGTTATGTCATGTGATTGTTACCCAGGAGGTATCAGTGACCAGGTGATCCCAAATGTGACCTATGGGCTCCCTGCTAGTCTCTCCCATATAAGCCCTGGGTGGAGCTTCTCTCTCTTTGAGCTCTGCTCTTCTGCTGAGGTCCAGTGCAGTCGCCTAGTGTGTGTGTCCAGAGTGTTGTAGACCTCAAAGTCAAGTCAAGTAAGATAAAGTCACATTTTTCTGAGTCAAGTCAAGTCAGTCCCTGCCTACTACAAGTCCCAGCAAGCCCTTAAGGTCTCTGCGTCACTGGTCACCTCCTTGGGCCCTGGCTGAACTGTATAGACTTTACCAACTGTCTACCCTCAGTAAAGCTACCGTTGTCTGTAACTTGGCTTCGTAGTCTTTATTGCCCCGTGCCTAGCCCAGGATCCAGCGGTATACCTTCGGGTGGTTTTAGGCTAAACCACACCCTGGTGTCACGAATAAAAGGGGTTAATGCCATCTGCCCCTAGGGTAACAACATCTGCCCTCATCACACCCCATACCACAAACTCCTGGTTAAAACTCCTTAACGACGTAGGGCGTATATTTACTGCGCCGGCTCCCACAATATAATGCGAGGTCACACGGTGACCCAACGTCATATGGGGTCGGTCCCAGCGGTCATCAACAGCCGGGACCCGTGGCTAATACCGGACATCACCGATCACGGTGATGCCCGTTATTAACCCTTCAGATGCAGCGATCAAAGTGTGAAGTGTGAACCCTTCAGACCGTGTGTGAAGTGAAAGTGAAAGCTTCCCGGCAGCTCACTGGTGCTTTTCAGGACCGCTGCTGTGCATTCCGAACAGCTTGCAAGACGCGAGGAGAATCCCTACCTGCCTCCTGCGCGTCCGATCGCTGAATGACTGCTCCGTGCTTGAGATCAAGGCAGGAGCAGTCGAGCAGCAATAACACTGATCAATGCCATGCTATTGCATGGCAGTGCTCAGTGTAGGAAATCAGAGGGAGTATGCAATGTTATAGTTAATGTTATATATATATATATATATATATATATAAAACTATGTAAATAAAAATGAATATAAACATATGTAGTATCGCCGCTTGCGTAAATGTCCGAACTATAAAAATATTATGTTAATTGCTTGGTCAGTGGCCTACACATAAAAAAACAAATTCCAAAGTCCAAAATAGCATATTTTTGGTCACTTTTTATGAATGAATGAATAAAAAGCGATCAAAACAAATATGGTACCGATAAAAACTTCAGATCATGGTGCAAAAAATGAGCCCTCATACATCCCCATATGCGGAAAAATAAAAAAGTTATAGGGGTCAGAAAAGGAAATTTTTAAACGTATTCATTCATGTGCATGTAGTTATGATTTTTTCCAGAAGTACGACAAAATCAAACCTATATAAGTAGGGTATCATTTTAATCGTATGAACCTACAGAATTAAGATAAGGTGTCATTTTTACCCAAAAAAAAGCACTGTGTAGAAATGGAAGCCCCCAAATTTACAAAATGGCGTTCTTTTTTTACAATGATTTTTTTTTTTTTTTCATAGATTTTTGTGTAAAATGACTGATGTCATTACAAAGTAGAATTTGTGATGCAAAAAATAAGACATCATATGGATTTTTAGGTGGAAAATGGACAGGCTTATGATTTTTAAAAGGTAAGGAGGAAAAAACAAAAATGCAAATATTGAAAAACGCTGAGTCCTTAAGGGTTTAATGAAAGTGATGATGGTTTTTATTTCATAGGGTTTTTTTCAGGACTGTTTACTGATGGCCCATCCTTAGGATAAGAAGAACAAAGAATACTCCTGCAACACACGGCGGGATGGATCAGGCGCTGAGACCAAGATATAATGAGGGAATTTTATTACCCACAATGCAACGTGTTTCGCAGAGAATCATTGTCCCATTGTTGTACTTGGTTCGCAGTACAACTCTCCTTGGTAAGCGCAGTTCAAACCTAGCGTTACCAATTGTCTCAAGGTAGAGGAGGTGGCTGAGCTAGCACGAGCAATATGTCCCTGCAGTCAGCTGAT
This sequence comes from Hyla sarda, assembly GCF_029499605.1. Lineage (NCBI taxonomy): Eukaryota > Metazoa > Chordata > Amphibia > Anura > Hylidae > Hyla > Hyla sarda. The sequence continues at coordinate 17,496,136 of NC_079198.1, read as the reverse complement.
CGGCGGGGGTCCCAGGACATGATTGGATACTGACTTATTGGATATTAATAGGACATTTTCTTCAACAATGTAGGTTCACATGAGCCGTAGTGGATGTGATACCAATATGACATTAGTTAAAGTACATTAAAATGTTCCTGGAATGGAACAAACCGAACCTAGTGCCCCAAAGGTGCTAAACTTATTAAATCAGGTCAGAAGGGAAGGGGTTAAGACACATAGGCCCTGATTTACTATTGAAACCCGACAAAATTACTACTGAAACCCGGCTATTTTGTCGGGTAGTGTGCCAAAATGTGTTACATTGCGCCACAAATGTGTTTGTGCCAGAATTAGTGCCAGGATTCAGGATTCTAAAAAACCAAACTAACTCTCCATTTTACCTAAAAAAGGGGCAATGCCACGACCCCTCAATGCTAGTCTATGGGAGTGGGCGTGGCAGTCACCACGCCCCCTCCTGTAGACTTGCAATGAGGGGGCATGGCATGATGTCATGATGGGCCTGGCCGTGACATCACGACCCCCGCAGCCCGCACCCAGAGTTCGGAGCAAAATGTTCTGAACACTGGGGCAGTAGAGTACCCCTTTTAAGGGGTTGTCCTACAAAATCACACAAAACCTTGTCCTGGGTTTCAGGCTGGCATGAAAAAAAAAAGTGATACTCACACATCAAAATCCCCTGAAACCCCCAACCCTGTAACAAAAAATACATCAAGCAAAAATAGACCAGCTCACCGCCCTGTAGAAGTAGCAACTGGAAGGGTAGTTGGTGGAGGAGCACGGATGCAGGTCAAGCCGTGTAGCCAGTTGCAATAGAATCCAAGAAGGAAAAGGAAATCCAGCTCCCCTGAAAAATATAGAATAACGGTATAAAAACACAAAAATTTTATTTTATCCTTTTAAAATCAATGAGATGGTGAGAATTAAAAGCATAGATGAAACGCTGACATGTTTTGAACCATATGGTTCTTGGTCATGGCACATGTGCTATGACTAAGAACCATATGGTTCGAAACACGTCGGCGTTTCATCTATGCTTTTAATTCTCACCATCTCATTGATTTTTAAAGGATGAAATAAATTTTTTGTGTTTTTATACCGTTATTCTATATTTTTCGGGGGAGCTGGATTTCCTTTTCCTACTTGGATTTGATCTGATTGGTTGCTATGGGCAACTCAGCAACTTTTCCTCTGGACAGGTTTTGATAAATCTCCTCCTATATACAGCTCCGAGGAGTATGCTAGTGCTTTATATGCATGAGGAAATGAATTCTTGTTTACATTCATGTCCTAGTCCTGCTTGTACAGCGTTTCCATGTAGACAACTTGAATATCTCCCGCCTCCTGTTCCCTGTGTAAGGACCCTATTAAAGACTATTATTAGGAATAGGCTGACAGTGACCTGTATAACAGAGCCTGGGATCAGTCAGTGAACAGGAAAACACTTATTAGGCTGCATTCACATCTCGCTTTTATATTACGGTTTACGGTTGCCGGATCCTGCTGGGGGAGGGACAATCCGGGCTCTCCCGTACCCCAGCCGGACCAGCGCTGAACTCCATTCACTTTAATGAGCCGACTGGAGTCAAACGGTGATTCCGGTCGGCTCATTTTTGACCCGTATCCAGTTTTGTGACCGGACCTAAAACCGTGGTATACTCCGGTTTTAGGTCCGGTCAGGAAACCGCATACTGGTCAAAAATGAGCCGACCGGAGTCACCGTTTGACTCCAGTCGGCTCATTAAAGTGAATGGAGTTCAGCGCTGGTCTGGCTGGGGTACGGGAGAACCCAGTTTGCCCCTCCCCTAGCCGGATCTGGCACCCATAATGTAAAAACAAGATGTGAATGCAGCCTTAGTTAGCTGGTTGCTTTCCTTCGACAGGTTGAAAAATCATTGTTTGTCTGCCAAGGAATGATGTAAGCAAAGGGCTGCAGAAATGATAGTCCAGCCTTGTAATACACTCTGTCAATGAGCGCCAATCTACGAGATCGCCATTTGTATATGTAATAGGGTCCTATGTGCGGTAAAGCCAGCATGATACACGTGCACAGGTGGGCAGGTGGCAGATTATTTATAACTTCACTTTAGCAACGAACTCAGTAATTGTGGGTTATGTAGTGACGCAACATCAGTCTCTGGGGAAATCTTCATATCACAGACAGGGTTTTCCTTTACTCCTACCACACACCAGTGAAAACAGTCTCCGCAGACTTAGTCTCTTTCTTATAGCAGTCTTGCTCTTGAATCCTGTTGCTACAGTTTTCTCCAGATGCTGCTCGCTCTACAGGCTCTCCTCTTAGATGTGTCTCTGCAGGCTCTCCTCTTGTAGGTGTCTCTGCAGGCTCTCCTTCTTGGAGTTCTCTCTGCATGCTCTTCTTCTGGGGGTCTCTGTGCAGGCTCTCCTCTTGGGAGTCTCTCTGCAGACTTTTCTTTTTGGGTCTCTCTGCAGGATCTCCTCTTGTAGGTGTCTCTGCAGGCTCTTCTCTTGGGGATGTCTCTGCAGGCTCTTCTCTTGGAGGTGTCTCTGCAGGCTCTTCTCATGGAGATGTCTCTGCAGGCTCTTCTCTTGGAGATGTCTCTGCAGGCTCTTCTCTTGGAGGTGTCTCTGCAGGCTCTTCTCTTGGAGGTGTCTCTGCAGGCTCTTCTCATGGAGATGTCTCTGCAGGCTCTTCTCTTGGAGATGTCTCTGCAGGCTCTTCTCTTGGAGATGTCTCTGCAGGCTCGGCTCCTCTCTTGGAGATGTCTCTGCAGGCTCTTCTCATGGAGATGTCTCTGCAGGCTCTCCTCTTGGAGATGTCTCTGCAGGCTCCTCTCTTGGAGATGTCTCTGCAGGCTCTTTTCTTTGAGCTGTCTCTGCAGGCTCTTCTCTTGGAGATGTCTCTGCAGGCTGTTCTCTTGAAGATGTCTCTGCAGGTTCTTCTCTTGGAGATGTCTCTGCAGGCTGTTCTCTTAGAGGTGTCTCTGCAGGCTCTTCTTTTGGGGTCACTCTGCAGGCTCTCCTCTTGTAGGTGTCTCTGCAGTCTCCTCACTTGGAGGTGTCTCTGCTCGCTCTCCTCTTGGGTGTCTTTCTGCAGGCTCTCCTCTTGGGTGTCTTTCTGCAGGCGCTCCTCTTGGGGGTCTCTCAGCAGACTTTCCTCTTATAGGTCTCTTTGCAGGTTCTCCTCTAGGGAGCCATTCTGCAGACTCTCCTCTTAGAGGTGTCTCTGCTGGCTCTTCTCTTGGAGATGTCTTTGCAGATTCTCCTCTTGAGAGTCACTCCACCTGCTATCTTTCAGGGGGTCTTTCTGCAGGCTAGCTCACCTTTCCCATTATTAAAGATAACTGGAAACACATCCAAGTGGTAGGCAGCCTGTGTACTTTAAGTGTGAACAGACCCTTGGGGATCATGGCGTTGTGTCATTCTTCTACTCTAACTAGAAAGAAGTAACAAACAAGAAGAGTGCCCATGTGCAGTTATTCCCCAATGAGACTTACAGTAGTAATAATAAGACTGCACTAACCTTGTGGTGCTCCAAGCCCAACACCATTAAGGCGTTATTGTCAGACTTTAGACATGTAAAAGGTCTTAAGTGGTCAACGTCTCAGAACCTGGACCCAGATCAATTAGTAGATACATATGGGTGGGGGGTCCATTGATCATTGCAGGAGACAGGCTCCATTATAGTCTACAGAGCCCACCACCTGCAACAAGATGAATTGAGCACTAAGAGAGGGAGTGAAGCACGCTGCTGTGTGCTTCACTCAGCTATATTGACCCTGACTGATCAAAACTTTTGACATGTCTGCTGCTTTTTTTGCCTTATTGCAAGCTTCGGTAATGTTAGTGTTGCTGCCGGAGATCTTCTGGGGTGAACAATCCCGTCAGCCAGTTATACAATATAACTTAGGGTTTGGCACCAATAAAGGATCTTTAGACCGGCTCAGCTGCCAGGAAGGAAGGAAGACAATGTTGATCTTAATTTTTAAAACAAGCTTTATTTTTTTATGGCACTTAAAAACAATGCATTTCAGGTCTTAATGGCTCCTTTGTCAGGTTAATTAATGTGATAAAAGACAACAGACACTTAAAAGAAGAATCAGGGTGATGTCCACTGGGACAAGGGTGATGCAGCATCAAGGCCAATTCTATCTCATATGTGGTATGGGGGGGTGTGATGCAGGGTAGATGGAATTACCCTAGGGCCAGATGGCATTAACCCCTTGTATTCGTGATACCAGGGCATGGTTTATCCTCAATACCACCCGAAGGTATGGATCCTGGGCTAGGCAATAATGACTCTGATGCCAAGTTACGGACAATGGTAGCTTTGCTGAGTGACAGATGGTACAGTCTATACAGTGTTAGTTAGTGCAGGCCACGTTGACTTAACAATAGATGACAGAGACTTGACTTTTTTTTATTTATTTTTTTATTACCACCACATATTACAAAAAAAAAGAATAATACTTGACTTGACTGGAGACAGACTAAGCTGTGACTTTATCTTACTTGTAGATTTGTAGACTTGTGGCTGCAGACTTGACTTGAGGCTCCTATGACTCCAGACTCCTAGACTAGACTGCACTTCAGCTAAGACTCAGGAACTAAGAGAGAGAAGAGACTCCTCCCAGGGCTTTTGTGGGGGAGACTCTGGTGGGGTCCCATTGGTCACCCTTAAGTCACCTGGTCACTGATACCTCCTGGGTAAAAATCACATGACATAGGGGATAATATACAATTACAGTAGAACAGATGCAGGGGTGGGGGAGGGCAGGGGACACTGCAGGAGGCTGCCTGACAGGGCAGCAAGGGTACGGGGTATCACCCCCTGTACTGGGCCAAAACACATATATTATACACACACTTAATGGACAAAAATATTGGGACACTTACAGGTTTACAGCTTTTAAAACATCCCATTATAAATTCATTGGCACTATGGTAGAAGCAATATTGGATTGGTCCCCCCCCCCCTCTCTCTTTACGGGTATTTTTGCACATTCATCCAGAAGAGCATTTATAAGGTCAGACACTCATGTTGGGTGAGAGGGCCTGGCTCTCAATCTCATTCTAATTCATCCCAGATGTGTTGTATGAGGTTTAGGGCTCTCTGCTTTGACTGGAGAACGTTCTTGGGAAATCCACCAGTGGTAAAACACCAGCGGTGCTATGATTCGATGCGACTAACCTAGAGCCACACTGCAGTATCCTATTACAGTACCACCAGTACAGGACTTCCGTGGGCTCTTTTGAATAAGCCATTCTTGTACAAATGTTTGCTAAGTGATTGCATTGATAGGTGCCTACGTTTATGCACGTGTGGTAAATGGACTGAATAATACCTCAATTTAATGATTACCAATGACTAAAGGGGGAAGCCGTATAGTTTAATTAAATATATATATATATATATATATATATATATATATACTGTATATATGCAAAATCATAGCAGAATCTTGTAATACCTTTTTTATTGGACTAACAGTATTTTGTGAAGACAAGCTTTTGGGAGTCCTCCTTATATCAAGTCAAAAGCATTTCTGAGCACATAGGAAGAAAACACACAGGTTACATCTCACAAAATATGCAGGGGTTAAAACAAGAAATGCGGAGAATTCACACTAAGATGGGCTATTAATTGTCCAGCTACAGGATGAGGATAGATAAGGGTGAGGAGGACAGGGGCGATGGGAGCAGGGGTGAGAAGTGTGTGTGGGGGGGGGGGGTTGGGGGAGCAGGGCTGGGAATGGTGATACAGCAGGACATGGGGAGATACAGAAGAGAAGACAATACAGTACAGGTTATAGGAAAAGCTCAAATCCACATTAAACGGGTACTCCGCTGCTCAGCGTTTGGAAGAAACTGTTCCAAACGCTGGAGGCGGCACCGGGAGCTCGTGACGCATAGCCCTATCGGCATTACACACTTACCCCTAGAACACTTTACTCTAGATAACATTTGACATTCTGTTACTTTACTTTTGTACATGCATTTGGTTAGCTACAGGAATACCTTCTGGCCAGTAAAGTACCCTGGGCACGCAAAGACAAGAAGAAATGACATTAGTTATATGACATTTTAGTGACTAACAGTGGTGTGGAGTGATATAAGAATGCTACAGCCCCTAATGTTCATTTGACTGAAGTTTGTGACTGATGTACATGACTTTTGTGATTTAGACTTATGTGTACTGAACTTATGTGTCTACTCTATTTAGGTCAGTCTAGATATCTGGCTGTACAAGGTGTTAGTGTGAAGGTGGTTTTCTCGTCTCTCCCAGTGGGGCTGGGACAACACGTATGTGGTATCACTAGAAAACCTTTAACCAATCCTGTACACGTGTACAGTAAGCCATTTACATTTTATTACATTTTGTTAGGCATAACTTTTAATACCTATAGACATAAGGGTTAAGTACAGATAACCTTATAATTGATATGGTCATTTAAGATCCACCTGTTTTCCTAGAGTGCAAAATGGTGCACAAAATATCGAAATATATTACTTTGACTTTATATACATTAAAGTTCAAGTATGGCTCAGTAGTCCCAATACATTATGGAGTCTCTGGTAGAGTCACGGCCGTAGCCGAGCACAAGACTTACAAAAACGTTGCAGGAAAACTGGCTTGACGAAAGTCTGTCAGGTACTTTTCTTAAACGTTGCTCTGGTGTAGTGAACCTGTAACAAGAAAATTGTACTTGTGTACAGAACAGTTAGTCATATACCCGCAATAGGTACAGTCTTTGTACACAAAACCTTAGATGGGCACTCTTTTTTCCCAGCCTCGCCTATCTGTATGCTTCCTAGGTTGGGACATAAATCTAGGAAAGCGACACTGGACCCACTCCATGGGGTTAACATGAATGTTCCACGCCATATGGGTTAATCTTGACTGAGCAATGATCGGGCTGACAGTGACCACTACACTACAAGCAGCGGCTTGCACCACTGGGGATATTGTAGGTGCCCCTTGGTCTGACCAAACATCTTTGACATCTTGAGTAGGCTGAGGCACATTTGTTGGTGCCTGTTGATCAGGCCACACCTCCGTGACTGGAGAAGCCTAGGCACATCAGTTGGTGCCCGCTGATCAGGCCACACCTCCTCAGGGGGAGTAGGCCTGGGCACATTTTCTGTGAAGGAAGATGAAGAGCTGGATCTCTTGAGAAACTTGTGAGCCATAGCAGGTGCCTCGGGCATGAAGATTTCTTCCTCTAGGGCGGTGTCTGGGAACTTCCTTCGTCTCAGCCCAAAAGGATCTGCGTCGTCTGAAGGAAAGTAGGTGAATAGCTGCTGAGTGGGGTTCTTTGGCCTTGTGACGGCTGCTGCCCACGCTCCTCGCAGGCTCCTTACCGGAGTATACTCCACAATTTCACCTTTCTCCAGGAAATGCAGTGCTGGAGGAAAATAGTCCCTTTGGACAGCTCTCCTGTTCACAAGATGATGCCCCCATGCCGGCAGTCCACGAGTGTGCCAAATCCCCTGACTCGGTCGAACTTCACAACAGTAGCACAGAGCTCCAGGGGTGGTTCACCTGCCTGGGATGCTCCAGCTTTCTGCTATATAGGGCCTCCAGCTGTTTTGTGTCTTGCTGCTGTTCTTGATGCACCTCATACGGCAGCAGTTTGGGCCCATACATCTGCCACTTCTGCGCCCTCAGTTCCTCTACTATGGCAGCAACTTCGGCTTCTCTGCAGGGTCTTTCAGCCTCTGCTGTAGGAACTGGGGGATGGGGCTTCCCTGGCATGGGAAGAATATTCTCCCTCATATACTGGATTAATGCAGGCTCATAGCCGAACAACCATCTGGGTAGAGGGGGTGACTGCGGGCGTGCAGTAGCTTCAGCAGCTTTCTGGGCCTGGGTACCTCTCTCTGGGTTAGAAGTGGAAGAGGGTGTAGAAAATGCAGCCTCAGCCGGGGTACTCACTTCCGACTCCTCGGTAGCAATCTCTGCACAGGATCCCCAGGTCCTATGGTGAGGAGACAGCCACACCGGCGATGCTTCTCCCGACTTGGATGATTCCCCTTCCAAGGTGGCTGGCCATTCGTTGTCTTCTGGAAGCGGGGGCAGGTCGCAAGCCTCCTCGGCCCCAAGGGACAACCGCTGCAAACGATCAGCCAGATTTTGAAATAGTTGCGCTGCGGCCGCGGCAACTTTCCGATCTGCTAGCGCCATCTTGGTGCTCTCTCCATGTGCTCCGGTGTGCTCCGCCATGTCTGTAATTCTCTCTGCAATCTCCAGACTGATGAGCGCTGCAAGGACGTCATCGGTGCAGTCCTGACTTCTGGTCCCCCGGCAACAACAGGCAAATCCAAACAGTTCCACTTCGGCATAGAGACGGCTACATGATGTCCACGCCAAGGGGCAGGACCCTGACCAGTGCGGGACATTTTCGCGCACTTTTCTGGTTCCTCCTTAAAGGGGTACTCCGCCCATAGCATCTTATCCCCTATCCAAAGAATAGGGGATAAGATGTCAGATCGCAGGGGCTCTGGCCCCTGTATCGCCGGTCATTACGCACAGAGCGAGTTTGCTCTGTGCAGTAATGATAGCGGGGCGCTGCAGCGGAGATCCCGGGGGTCCCCAGTGGCGGGACCCCCGCGATCTGACATCTTATCCCCTATCCTTTGGATAGGGGATAAGATGCTAGGGGCGGAGTACCCCTTTAACCCTTACAGGTACAATTGGTAATGGAGTATGTAGCATGGCTTCGGCCCGAATCTTACACATGGCAGCAATACAATATTCTTCACCTCCACCCTTACTTTTTTCAGCTCCCCGGCAAAGCACAATTTCACAGACATTGTCCCATACACTTTTGGGCGAAATTTCTGTCGCAGCTTGCGTCAATTCCGGACAATTCTCTAAGCATATTTCTGACTAGCGGGAGGACTAGTGACTTTGTGGCAATGGCATACATCCATATTTTGTTGCGGGTGGCCTGGTGGTTAAGTGGTTTAGGCACACACCGGTATCCTGTTCGTGATGCCAAATTTATGGCGACCCATGGTGTATGGCGGGACCACGGGGTGAAGCGGTGTAGGTGGTGGGGCCAGATGGTGTTACCCCCTAGTGTTCGTGACGCCAAAGTTGTGGCGACCCACAGTGTATTTCGGGACCACGGGGTGTAGCGGTGTAGGTGGTGGGGCCAGATGGTATTAACCCCTAGTTTTCGTGATGCCAGGATGTGGTTGTATGGTGTAGGGCACCGCCGACAACCAACCCAGAAACGGCATATTTTAAATGAGAGTCCAAAGCAGATTTTGATGCAATTAGAACTTTGCCTAAGAAGGCAGTATAACATGTCTTACAGATAGCCAACTTCCACCAAGGTGACTGGGACACAGGGAACCTCTCAGGCTTGCTTGGACTTGTAGTGGGAATAATGATGATGCAGGCCACTGTGCTACTGTTATGACTTTAGCAGGGACAGTAGAGTAGACATAGATGAGACTTACAGATTGGATGTGGCTGCAGACTTGTAGGCTTTGGCCTAGCTGGACTGGACTGAACTTGTACAGGACTTGTGCTCACTTTAGTGTCCAGGAAGTGAGAGAAGAGAAGAGCCAGTGTGGAGATTACAGCCCTTTATATATCAGGGGCTGGACTAAAGCCCATTGGTAGCTGGTTGCCTGGTTACCTGTGCCCCTGGAACTCTGGGTATCAGGTGATCACATGTCATATGACCTTAGGAAGGTCCTATACAGTTTAAACATCCTAATAACCTTTACACATAGCTTGTATTCACTGTACAATACTTAAAATAAACATACATAATTAATGTACAATAGAAATCATAATAATGACCTAGGGGGACCCTAGTAGGGTGACCACATTTCCTAACTGCCATTCAGGGACACTTACTTTCACAAGTGCATTTCGTCAAACTTATACATGAGACTTGTATTGGGCATTATATGTGTAGGCACAGGACAACCCCCCCTCCTGACATATGTCCCTGACTTATAATGCCCCCTGTCCTTTGCCCCTCACATATAATGCCCAGTGTCCTGTGCCCCTCACATATAATGCCCCCTGAGGGGGCAGGACAGGGGGCATTATATGTGAGGGGCACAGGACATGGGGTATTATATATGAGGGGCACATGACAGAGGGGCATTATATGTGAGGGGCACAGGACATGGGGCATTATATGAGAGGGGCATTATATGTGAGGGGCACATGTCAGGGGGCATTATATGTGAGGGGCACAGGACATGGGGTATTACATATGAGGGGCACATGACAGTGGGGGGTCCTGTCATGTGACCCCACATATAATTCCCCCCTGACATGTGCCCCTCACTTATAATTTGCCCCTCTCACTTATAATTTGCTCCCCCCCTCCCCTTTCTCACGCCCGTCACGTTTCTCAGTCACCTTTCTCACACGCTGCGGCTGCTCCATTCCTGCAGTCAGTGAGAGCCGCAGGGACGTTATTTCCGGGCGCCGGCGCGATGATGTGATGTCATCGCGCCGGCCTGCCGTGATTGGCTCTCACTGGCTGCAGGAATGGAGCAGCCGCGGCTTGTGATAGAAAGGTGACGGGTGTGAGAAAGGGGTGGTGGAGCAGGACAGCCGACAGCTCCCGCTCCACCATGCTATAGTACAGGAGGAGGGGCAACAATCTCGGGGTGGCGCAATTGCCCCGTTGCCCCCCCCCCCTGATCCGCCACTGGTCACAGCACACGGGCGGCTCCCGGAAAGACTCTCCAAATGCGGGACTGTCCCGGGCGATCCGGGACACGTGGTCACCCTACCCTGTAGGAGAGCCCTGTGGACTTGAGGTACTCTACCTGAGGGGCCTTTAGGAACTGTACAGAACCACGTTCTTTACCGAGACACGACATATATACATATATATATATATATATGTATATATAAATATATATATATATATAAATAAATATATAGATGTATAGGCAGAGTCCTGATGTGAGGAAGGGAGGGTTCATCCATTGTTTTATTGTTCTATTGTACTTTAATAAACAGTCCTGCCTCGGATCCTTACTATACCTGGACTTCGTTGTCTTCATCTCCAAGGACTGCAGCGCCGGTTTTCCGAGGGTTCTTTTTCTACTCCTCCTCCTTACCTACACAGGACGACCTGGGTCGGTTCCTGCAACCCACTGGCTTGGCAGCAGTTCACTATTGTTGGTACCCCAGAATATTGGGGTTACATGCCTGTTTTATCCACCTTGAGGTGAGCGGCCATCTATAAGCCCCGTGGGGTCATCCCCCACTTCCCTCACTTCCTACGTATATTCTGGGGTAATACATGAGGCACCGTTTGTCGGTCCCTTCTCCTTTTTATCTCTATACAGGTACTTCTATGCTGAGATGTCTGGGCATGCTCAGTGCAGTCTGTCAGATTTATCATTTAGAAATATATCTGTCCATAACCAGAGAGAGAACTGTGATAAGGAATTTCACTTACAGTAATACATATTACAATAGAATCCAGGTTACGCGGAGGAGACGCAGACTGCCTGCAGTCACACGTCTCAGTCATGTTTACCCCTATTACGCATGTTTCTGTACAGAAAGAAAAGTCCTAAGCAGTCTCAGCCCTTATGTTCTCGTGACTGGCGCAGGTTGCTACAATAGTTTAGGCCATCAATATTAAAGTCTTAGAAAACCAGCCCATATGGTGACCATTAAACAAAACAAAGAGCATTATTTATTAATGGATGTAATGTGGTACTTCTATGCTGCAGAGTAATATTAGATGATCACAACGGTGGAGTCTTAGGAGCATATCAAGCTCTGATTCCCCTTCCTTCTAAAGTCACATCATCCAGGGACCCCTAAAAAGGGAGGTCCAGTCACATATAAGTGATACTGACCGTACACATAGTTACAGTCAACTGTACTTGCTAACATCAGCGATATTGGTCAACCATGTAGGATTTCAACATACCAGATCCTTTTGTACGAAGGGAAATGAGCCTTTGGTTTTCTTCCCTTTTTTAATTAAAGGGGTGTGGTGTCCCGGTACAGGACCTTGTCCTGTCCCTGTCTTAAGTCCCCTCAGTTAGAGTTCCTCCATTCCATAGGGTTCTCCTGTAGGGCTTACCCTTTACTAGCCTCACATAATGCATTATAAAGATATAGTGTATATTGGTTGTTATGCATAAAGTTATGTACAAAGTTGTATAAATGTATAGGACCTTCCTGGGTCAGGTGATACTGTCATGTGATGTACCCAGAGTTCTCTGGGTTCAGGACCTACAGGCTTGTCAGCCAATGGGCTGTAGTCCAGCCCCCTAGTATATAAGGGGCTGTAGTCTCTAAATTCGCTTTCTTCCTCTTGTTCCTACACTCTACTCTGCTCTTATCTCCTGGATTCCAGCCAAGCACAATCAGCATATCTCAATTCATCTTACCTAGGCCAAAGCCTAAAGAACCAGCAGCCACTAGACCTGTGAGTTCTAAAGCTCTATCTACAAATTCTTCATGACTACTATTTAACTCATATCCTATAATTAGTAGCACAGTGGACTGCTTAAATCTCAAGACTATTAGTCCCAGCAAAGCCTGTGAGGAACCTGCATCCCGGTTACCTCAGTATAAACTGTATATTTGTTAAGACTGTTTGCACAAGAAGTTAAGTAAAAGTTCCAGTTATCTCATAAATCCTGCTGTGGACATCCCGACACCACAGGGGTACTCCGCCCCTAGATAGGGGATAAGATGTCTGATCCCGCTGCTGGGACCCCCGCGATCTTTGTGCAGCACCCTCCCATAGACTTGCATTGAGGGGGCGTGGTGTGACGTCACAAGGGGCGTGCCCATCACAAGAAAATGTTCTGAACGCTGGGGCAGTGGAGTACCCCTTTAAGAATACATGCAGGCTAAACATGCATATGTGTTGGGAGATCAGTAAAGATAGTTCTCCCATGTGTGGTCCGCTTACCATAGATTTCCCATAGTAGTTATCACTCTTTTAGGTATTATGTGGGAAGGGGTTGAAGGTTGAAGGCCACTACTGTATACTAATCTATTACTGCCTGTTTTTTTGTGTTAGGCTGGGTTCACATCACGTTTTTCCCAATATGGTTCCGCATGCGGCTGGGGGAGCTAAAACCTTGCGCTCCCGTATCCCTGCTGTATGCCGCCCGTATGTAATTCATTTCAATGAGCTGACCGGAGTGAAACGCTGACTCCGGTCGGCTCATTTTTGCCTCATATGCGGTTTTCCACCGCACCTAAAATCGTGGTCGACTATGATTTTAGGTGCGGGCATACGGGGCGAAAATGAGCTGACCGGAGTCAGCGTTTCACTCCGGTCTGCTCATTGAAATGAATGACATAGGAGCGGCATACGGCAGGGATACGGGAGCGCAAGATTTTAGCTCCCCCAGCCGTATGCGGTCCCGTATTGGGAAAAACGTGATGTGAACCCAGCCTTACATATTCCTCACTATAACTATCAATCAGTTACTCAGTGATAAGGACCTCTTATATTACTGACATATTTACTGACAGATTCAGGAGTTATTGTAGCAATTTCCTTCCTCATTCCGAAATACACTGTATGGATGCTGGAATTCCAGCAGCAATATGCTGATCGCTTTAGATTGGTTGGGCTGCTCCTAATATCTGACGAACAGTATTTATGAAGTCAGATTCTATAGTAACTAACCATAGAAATCTATTAAAGGGGTTTTCTTGTGGAATTTTATTTACAATAAAATGTGGCTGGTGTAAAAACAATAAAAAAGTACTCACCTGCTCCGATCCCCTTCTGCTGCTATTCCAATAGTGTCTCGCGGTGCAGCACTTCCTGGCCTGTGTCTCCACACAAGGAAGTGCCCACTAAGTCAATCACTGGCCACAGAGGTGACCGCCTCAGTCACTGAATGGCTAAGCTGGCATATCCTTGTGTCAAAACAGAAAAGAACCCTGTGAATGGAAGTGGTGGGGGATCAGGGTAAGTAAGTACTGCTTTTTTAATATTTTTTACCCCAGCCCGTCCTTCTGCTTTACAACTGTAAAAATAATTGATCAGGCAACTCCTTCAATGTCTATTAGCATCTTTAGACCAATGTCAAAGCCAAATAATTTCACAATGATTGATACCCTTCGAGTTCCTTGTTTTGGACTGGAAACCAGTCCGCTCCCTCATGTTGTATAAATTATACCCCTGGATGTTTTTGCTGTAGGGTATAGTTTTGGGACACTGTACCTGTAAGTCTTCTACAAGGCTGCATTTACAAAATAATCAACTTTTAATCCACAATCCGGGCGATCGGCATTGGGGCAGAGCCGCTGTGGCATGTAGGCCCTCCAACCAGACACCCAGGCTTGATTGACACCCTAAGTGCTGGGAATCAATGCAAAGCCTAGATTTTGGGTGCTAAGAAATGTATCCCCTAGGGATAAATTGGGGATAAATGTCTGATCGTGGGGGATCTGAGTGCTGGGACCCCCTGCAATCTCCCATACGGGGCCCGGCAGATAGGGAATAAACTGCTAAGTACTGGACATCTTCTTTAATCAAGCCTGAGTGGCTGAGAGGGGGTGAGGATAGTGTGACTAAATGCCGCTGCAGCTCCGCCTCTATGCCGCCTAACCGGAAGCTTATGGGAGGGTTTATATAGTATAAGGGGACTGACCACTTCCCTTTAAATGCCCATATACATTCAGCATGGCTGAGCTTGTATATATTAATGGGGAGAAAAGGGAATGAAGCAGTTAAGCATCCCTGTTGGTAGCTTATCAATATAGTGAACAAAAGTATAAGCTGTCACAATTTAACATGACTGACCCATTTCTTCCCGAAATTATCTGTTGGGTCATGAGTCCCCTGTACACACACAAGACAATCAGCTGATCTCAACAAAATGGGAGGGTTTAGCCAAATTTTCTCTGGTGTGTATAGTGGCCTATATCAGTCTGGAGAGCAGTGACAAATGTGTTGTAGGGAAAATTGACAATAATGTCTAAAACTTGACAACTAAAGAGAGTGCACCCCTAAATAGAATGTCCAAACTGGGCACAAGCCCTTTTCCCTCCCTGGTGTCATGTCACTCGTTAGTGTGACAAGGTCTCAGTGGTGTAATCACTCTCACACTCTCTAATACTGGTCGCTGGAAGTTCAACATGGCACCTCATGGCAAATAACTCTCTGAGGATTTGAAAAAAAAGAATTGTTGCTCTACATAAAGATGGCCTAGGCTATAAGCTACAGCATGGTGGGCAAGACCAAACAGTGGTTTTAAAGGCCAGGGTACACTCAGAACAGGACTCACATTGGTCAACCAAAGAAGTTGAGTACACATATTCAGCATCATGTCCAGAGGTTGTCTTTGAAAAATAGACCCATGAGTGCTGCCAGTTGTCATGGTCTGGGCCTGTATGAGTGCTGCTGGCACTGGGGAGCTACAGTTCATTGAGAGAACCATGAATGCCAACATGTACTGTGACATACTGAAGCAGAGTATGAACCCCTTCCTTTGGAAACTGGGTTGTAGGGCAGTATTTCAACATAGTAACTATCTCAAGACGACCACTGCCTTGCTAAATAAGCTGAGAATAAAGGTAATGGACTGGCCAAGCATGTCTCCAGACCTAAACCTTATTGAGCATCTGTAGGGTATCCTCAAATGGAAGGTGGGGGAGCACAAGGACTCTAACATCCTCCGTGATGTCATAATGGAGGAGTGGAAGAGGATTCCTGGGACAACCTGTGAAGATCTGGTGAACTCCATGCCCGAGAGGCTTAAGGCAGTGCTAGAAAAGAATGGTGGCCACTCAAGATATTGAGACTTTGGGCCCAATTTTGACATTTCCACTTAGGGGTGTACTCACTTTTGTTGCCAAGGTTAATGACTGTATTGGGTTATTATGAAGGGACACAACATTAAACACTGGTATACAAGTTAGGTACATTGCAGCAGAGGGTCATTTCTTCAGTGTTGTCACATGAAAGAATATAATAAAATATTTATAATAATATGAGTGGTGAACTCACTTATGGGATATACTGTATATATAATGTGAGGGGTGGACTCACTTATGGGATATACTGTATACATAATGTGAGGGGTGGACTCACTTATGGGATATACTGTATATATAATGTGAGGGGTGTACTCACTTATGGGATATACTGTATATATAATGTGAGGGGTGGACTCACTTATGGGAGGTACTGTATATATAATGTGAGGGGTGGACTCACTTATGGGATATACTGTATATATAATGTGAGGGGTGGACTCACTTATGGGATATACTGTATACATAATGTGAGGGGTGGACTCACTTATGGGATATACTGTATATAATGTGAGGGGTGGACTCACTTATGGGATATACTGTATATATAATTCGAGGGGTGGACTCACTTATGGGATATACTGTATATATAATGTGAGGGGTGGACTCACTTATGGGATATACTGTATATATAATGTGAGGGGTGGACTCACTTATGGGATATACTGTATATATAATGTGAGGGGTGGACTCACTTATGGGATATACTGTATATATAATGTGAGGGGTGGAGTCACTTATGGGAGATACTGTATATATAATGTGAGGGGTGGACTCTCTTATGAGAGATACTGTATATAATGTGAGGGGTGGAGTCACTTATGTGAGATACTGTATATATAATGTGAGGGGTGGACTCACTTATGGGATATACTGTATATATATAATGTGAGGGGTCGACTCACTTATGGGATATACTGTATATATAATGTGAGGGGTGGAGTCACTTATGGGAGATACTGTATATATAATGTGAGGGGTGGAGTCACTTATGGGATATACTGTATATATAATGTGAGGGGTGGAGTCACTTATGGGAGATACTGTATATAATGTGAGAGGTGGAGTCACTTATGGGAGATACTGTATATATAATGTGAGGGGTGGAGTCACTTATGGGATATACTATATATATAATGTGAGGGGTGGACTCACTTATGGGAAATACTGTATATATAATGTGAGGGGTGGAATCACTTATGGGATATACTGTATATCATGTGAGGGGTGGACTCACTTATGGGATATACTGTATATATAATGTGAGGGGTGGAGTCACTTATGGGATATACTGTATATATAATGTGAGGGGTGGACTCACTTATGGGATATACTGTATATATAATGTGAGGGGTGGAGTCACTTATGGGATATACTGTATATATAATGTGAGGGGTGGACTCACTTATGGGAGATACCGTATATATAATGTGAGGGGTGGACTCACTTATGGGAAATACTGTATATAATGTGAGGGGTGGACTCACTTATTTGAGATACTGTATATATGATGTGAGGGGTGGACTCACTTATGGGATATACTGTATATATAATGTGAGGGGTGGAGTCACTTATGGGATATACTGTATATAATGTGAGGGGTGGACTCACTTATGGGATATACTGTATATATAATGTGAGGGGTGGAGTCACTTATGGGATATACTGTATATAATGTGAGGGGTGGACTCACTTATGGGATATACTGTATATATAATGTGAGGGGTGGACTCACTTATGGGAGATACTGTATATATAATGTGAGGGGTGGAGTCACTTATGGGAGATACTGTATATATAATGTGAGGGGTGGACTCACTTATGGGAGATACTGTATATAATGTGAGGGGTGGAGTCACTTATGGGAGATACTGTATATAATGTGAGGGGTGGACTCACTTATGGTATATACTGTATATATAATGTGAGGGGTGGAATCACTTATGGGATATACTGTATATATAATGTGAGGGGTGGACTCACTTATGGGAGATACTGTATATATAATGTGAGGGGTGGAGTCACTTATGGGAGATACTGTATATAATGTGAGGGGTGGACTCACTTATGGGATATACTGTATATATAATGTGAGGGGTGGACTCACTTATGGGAGATACTGTATATATAATGTGAGGGGTGGACTCACTTATGGGATATACTGTATATAATGTGAGGGGTGGACTCAGTTATGGGATATACTGTATATATAATGTGAGGGGTGGAGTCACCTTGTCCTGTCCCTGTCTTAAGTCCCCTCAGTTAGAGTTCCTCCATTCCATAGGGTTCTCCTGTAGGGCTTACCCTTTACTAGCCTCACATAATGCATTATAAAGATATAGTGTATATTGGTTGTTATGCATAAAGTTATGTACAAAGTTGTATAAATGTATAGGACCTTCCTGGGTCAGGTGATACTGTCATGTGATGTACCCAGAGTTCTCTGGGTTCAGGACCTACAGGCTTGTCAGCCAATGGGCTGTAGTCCAGCCCCCTAGTATATAAGGGGCTGTAGTCTCTAAATTCGCTTTCTTCCTCTTGTTCCTACACTCTACTCTGCTCTTATCTCCTGGATTCCAGCCAAGCACAATCAGCATATCTCAATTCATCTTACCTAGGCCAAAGCCTAAAGAACCAGCAGCCACTAGACCTGTGAGTTCTAAAGCTCTATCTACAAATTCTTCATGACTACTATTTAACTCATATCCTATAATTAGTAGCACAGTGGACTGCTTAAATCTCAAGACTATTAGTCCCAGCAAAGCCTGTGAGGAACCTGCATCCCGGTTACCTCAGTATAAACTGTATATTTGTTAAGACTGTTTGCACAAGAAGTTAAGTAAAAGTTCCAGTTATCTCATAAATCCTGCTGTGGACATCCCGACACCACAGGGGTACTCCGCCCCTAGATAGGGGATAAGATGTCTGATCCCGCTGCTGGGACCCCCGCGATCTTTGTGCAGCACCCTCCCATAGACTTGCATTGAGGGGGCGTGGTGTGACGTCACAAGGGGCGTGCCCATCACAAGAAAATGTTCTGAACGCTGGGGCAGTGGAGTACCCCTTTAAGAATACATGCAGGCTAAACATGCATATGTGTTGGGAGATCAGTAAAGATAGTTCTCCCATGTGTGGTCCGCTTACCATAGATTTCCCATAGTAGTTATCACTCTTTTAGGTATTATGTGGGAAGGGGTTGAAGGTTGAAGGCCACTACTGTATACTAATCTATTACTGCCTGTTTTTTTGTGTTAGGCTGGGTTCACATCACGTTTTTCCCAATATGGTTCCGCATGCGGCTGGGGGAGCTAAAACCTTGCGCTCCCGTATCCCTGCCGTATGCCGCCCGTATGTAGTTCATTTCAATGAGCTGACCGGAGTGAAACGCTGACTCCGGTCGGCTCATTTTTGCCTCATATGCGGTTTTCCACCGCACCTAAAATCGTGGTCGACTATGATTTTAGGTGCGGGCATACGGGGCGAAAATGAGCTGACCGGAGTCAGCGTTTCACTCCGGTCTGCTCATTGAAATGAATGACATAGGAGCGGCATACGGCAGGGATACGGGAGCGCAAGATTTTAGCTCCCCCAGCCGTATGCGGTCCCGTATTGGGAAAAACGTGATGTGAACCCAGCCTTACATATTCCTCACTATAACTATCAATCAGTTACTCAGTGATAAGGACCTCTTATATTACTGACATATTTACTGACAGATTCAGGAGTTATTGTAGCAATTTCCTTCCTCATTCCGAAATACACTGTATGGATGCTGGAATTCCAGCAGCAATATGCTGATCGCTTTAGATTGGTTGGGCTGCTCCTAATATCTGACGAACAGTATTTATGAAGTCAGATTCTATAGTAACTAACCATAGAAATCTATTAAAGGGGTTTTCTTGTGGAATTTTATTTACAATAAAATGTGGCTGGTGTAAAAACAATAAAAAAGTACTCACCTGCTCCGATCCCCTTCTGCTGCTATTCCAATAGTGTCTCGCGGTGCAGCACTTCCTGGCCTGTGTCTCCACACAAGGAAGTGCCCACTAAGTCAATCACTGGCCACAGAGGTGACCGCCTCAGTCACTGAATGGCTAAGCTGGCATATCCTTGTGTCAAAACAGAAAAGAACCCTGTGAATGGAAGTGGTGGGGGATCAGGGTAAGTAAGTACTGCTTTTTTAATATTTTTTACCCCAGCCCGTCCTTCTGCTTTACAACTGTAAAAATAATTGATCAGGCAACTCCTTCAATGTCTATTAGCATCTTTAGACCAATGTCAAAGCCAAATAATTTCACAATGATTGATACCCTTCGAGTTCCTTGTTTTGGACTGGAAACCAGTCCGCTCCCTCATGTTGTATAAATTATACCCCTGGATGTTTTTGCTGTAGGGTATAGTTTTGGGACACTGTACCTGTAAGTCTTCTACAAGGCTGCATTTACAAAATAATCAACTTTTAATCCACAATCCGGGCGATCGGCATTGGGGCAGAGCCGCTGTGGCATGTAGGCCCTCCAACCAGACACCCAGGCTTGATTGACACCCTAAGTGCTGGGAATCAATGCAAAGCCTAGATTTTGGGTGCTAAGAAATGTATCCCCTAGGGATAAATTGGGGATAAATGTCTGATCGTGGGGGATCTGAGTGCTGGGACCCCCTGCAATCTCCCATACGGGGCCCGGCAGATAGGGAATAAACTGCTAAGTACTGGACATCTTCTTTAATCAAGCCTGAGTGGCTGAGAGGGGGTGAGGATAGTGTGACTAAATGCCGCTGCAGCTCCGCCTCTATGCCGCCTAACCGGAAGCTTATGGGAGGGTTTATATAGTATAAGGGGACTGACCACTTCCCTTTAAATGCCCATATACATTCAGCATGGCTGAGCTTGTATATATTAATGGGGAGAAAAGGGAATGAAGCAGTTAAGCATCCCTGTTGGTAGCTTATCAATATAGTGAACAAAAGTATAAGCTGTCACAATTTAACATGACTGACCCATTTCTTCCCGAAATTATCTGTTGGGTCATGAGTCCCCTGTACACACACAAGACAATCAGCTGATCTCAACAAAATGGGAGGGTTTAGCCAAATTTTCTCTGGTGTGTATAGTGGCCTATATCAGTCTGGAGAGCAGTGACAAATGTGTTGTAGGGAAAATTGACAATAATGTCTAAAACTTGACAACTAAAGAGAGTGCACCCCTAAATAGAATGTCCAAACTGGGCACAAGCCCTTTTCCCTCCCTGGTGTCATGTCACTCGTTAGTGTGACAAGGTCTCAGTGGTGTAATCACTCTCACACTCTCTAATACTGGTCGCTGGAAGTTCAACATGGCACCTCATGGCAAATAACTCTCTGAGGATTTGAAAAAAAAGAATTGTTGCTCTACATAAAGATGGCCTAGGCTATAAGCTACAGCATGGTGGGCAAGACCAAACAGTGGTTTTAAAGGCCAGGGTACACTCAGAACAGGACTCACATTGGTCAACCAAAGAAGTTGAGTACACATATTCAGCATCATGTCCAGAGGTTGTCTTTGAAAAATAGACCCATGAGTGCTGCCAGTTGTCATGGTCTGGGCCTGTATGAGTGCTGCTGGCACTGGGGAGCTACAGTTCATTGAGAGAACCATGAATGCCAACATGTACTGTGACATACTGAAGCAGAGTATGAACCCCTTCCTTTGGAAACTGGGTTGTAGGGCAGTATTTCAACATAGTAACTATCTCAAGACGACCACTGCCTTGCTAAATAAGCTGAGAATAAAGGTAATGGACTGGCCAAGCATGTCTCCAGACCTAAACCTTATTGAGCATCTGTAGGGTATCCTCAAATGGAAGGTGGGGGAGCACAAGGACTCTAACATCCTCCGTGATGTCATAATGGAGGAGTGGAAGAGGATTCCTGGGACAACCTGTGAAGATCTGGTGAACTCCATGCCCGAGAGGCTTAAGGCAGTGCTAGAAAAGAATGGTGGCCACTCAAGATATTGAGACTTTGGGCCCAATTTTGACATTTCCACTTAGGGGTGTACTCACTTTTGTTGCCAAGGTTAATGACTGTATTGGGTTATTATGAAGGGACACAACATTAAACACTGGTATACAAGTTAGGTACATTGCAGCAGAGGGTCATTTCTTCAGTGTTGTCACATGAAAGAATATAATAAAATATTTATAATAATATGAGTGGTGAACTCACTTATGGGATATACTGTATATATAATGTGAGGGGTGGACTCACTTATGGGATATACTGTATACATAATGTGAGGGGTGGACTCACTTATGGGATATACTGTATATATAATGTGAGGGGTGGACTCACTTATGGGAGATACTGTATATATAATGTGAGGGGTGGAATCACTTATGGGATATACTGTATATATAATGTGAGGGGTGGAGTCACTTATGGGATATACTGTATACATAATGTGAGGGGTGGACTCACTTATGGGATATACTGTATACATAATGTGAGGGGTGGACTCACTTATGGGATATACTGTATATATAATGTGAGGGGTGGACTCACTTATGGGATATACTGTATATATAATGTGAGGGGTGGACTCACTTATGGGAGGTACTGTATATATAATGTGAGGGGTGGACTCACTTATGGGATATACTGTATATATAATGTGAGGGGTGGACTCACTTATGGGATATACTGTATACATAATGTGAGGGGTGGACTCACTTATGGGATATACTGTATATAATGTGAGGGGTGGACTCACTTATGGGATATACTGTATATATAATTCGAGGGGTGGACTCACTTATGGGATATACTGTATATATAATGTGAGGGGTGGACTCACTTATGGGATATACTGTATATATAATGTGAGGGGTGGACTCACTTATGGGATATACTGTATATATAATGTGAGGGGTGGACTCACTTATGGGATATACTGTATATATAATGTGAGGGGTGGAGTCACTTATGGGAGATACTGTATATATAATGTGAGGGGTGGACTCTCTTATGAGAGATACTGTATATAATGTGAGGGGTGGAGTCACTTATGTGAGATACTGTATATATAATGTGAGGGGTGGACTCACTTATGGGATATACTGTATATATATAATGTGAGGGGTCGACTCACTTATGGGATATACTGTATATATAATGTGAGGGGTGGAGTCACTTATGGGAGATACTGTATATATAATGTGAGGGGTGGAGTCACTTATGGGATATACTGTATATATAATGTGAGGGGTGGAGTCACTTATGGGAGATACTGTATATAATGTGAGAGGTGGAGTCACTTATGGGAGATACTGTATATATAATGTGAGGGGTGGAGTCACTTATGGGATATACTATATATATAATGTGAGGGGTGGACTCACTTATGGGAAATACTGTATATATAATGTGAGGGGTGGAATCACTTATGGGATATACTGTATATCATGTGAGGGGTGGACTCACTTATGGGATATACTGTATATATAATGTGAGGGGTGGAGTCACTTATGGGATATACTGTATATATAATGTGAGGGGTGGACTCACTTATGGGATATACTGTATATATAATGTGAGGGGTGGAGTCACTTATGGGATATACTGTATATATAATGTGAGGGGTGGACTCACTTATGGGAGATACTGTATATATAATGTGAGGGGTGGACTCACTTATGGGAAATACTGTATATAATGTGAGGGGTGGACTCACTTATTTGAGATACTGTATATATGATGTGAGGGGTGGACTCACTTATGGGATATACTGTATATATAATGTGAGGGGTGGAGTCACTTATGGGATATACTGTATATAATGTGAGGGGTGGACTCACTTATGGGATATACTGTATATATAATGTGAGGGGTGGAGTCACTTATGGGATATACTGTATATAATGTGAGGGGTGGACTCACTTATGGGATATACTGTATATATAATGTGAGGGGTGGACTCACTTATGGGAGATACTGTATATATAATGTGAGGGGTGGAGTCACTTATGGGAGATACTGTATATATAATGTGAGGGGTGGACTCACTTATGGGAGATACTGTATATAATGTGAGGGGTGGAGTCACTTATGGGAGATACTGTATATAATGTGAGGGGTGGACTCACTTATGGTATATACTGTATATATAATGTGAGGGGTGGAATCACTTATGGGATATACTGTATATATAATGTGAGGGGTGGACTCACTTATGGGAGATACTGTATATATAATGTGAGGGGTGGAGTCACTTATGGGAGATACTGTATATAATGTGAGGGGTGGACTCACTTATGGGATATACTGTATATATAATGTGAGGGGTGGACTCACTTATGGGAGATACTGTATATATAATGTGAGGGGTGGACTCACTTATGGGATATACTGTATATAATGTGAGGGGTGGACTCAGTTATGGGATATACTGTATATATAATGTGAGGGGTGGAGTCACTTATGGGATATACTGTATATATAATGTGAGGGGTGGACTCACTAATGGGATATACTGTATATATAATGTGAGGGGTGGACTCACTTATGGGATATACTGTATATATAATGTGAGGGGTCGACTCACTTATGGGATATACTGTATATATAATGTGAGGGGTGGACTCACTTATGGGATATACTGTATATATAATGTGAGGGGTGGAGTCACTTATGGGATATACTGTATATATAATGTGAGGGGTGGACTCACTTATGGGATATACTGTATATATAATGTGAGGGGTGGACTCACTTATGGGATATACTGTATATATAATGTGAGGGGTGGACTCACTTATGGGATATACTGTATATATAATGTGAGGGGTGGAGTCACTTATGGGAGATACTGTATATATAATGTGAGGGGTGGAATCACTTATGGGATATACTGTATATATAATGTGAGGGGTGGAGTCACTTATGGGATATACTGTATATAATGTGAGGGGTGGACTCACTTATGGGATATACTGTATATAATGTGAGGGGTGGAGTCACTTATGGGAGATACTGTATATATAATGTGAGGGGTGGACTCACTTATGGGATATACTGTATATAATGTGAGGGGTGGACTCACTTATGGGATATACTGTATATAATGTGAGGGGTGGACTCACTTATGGGATATACTGTATATATAATGTGAGGGGTGGAGTCACTTATGGGATATACGGTATATATAATGTGAGGGGTGGAATCACTTATGGGATATACTGTATATAATGTGAGGGGTGGACTCACTTATGGGATATACTGTATATATAATGTGAGGGGTGGAGTCACTTATGGGATATACTGTATATATAATGTGAGGGGTGGAATCACTTATGGGATATACTGTATATATAATGTGAGGGGTGGAGTCACTTATGGGATATACTGTATATATAATGTGAGGGGTGGAGTCACTTATGGGAGATACTGTATATATAATGTGAGGGGTGGAGTCACTTATGGGATATACTGTATATAATGTGAGGGGTGGACTCACTTATGGGATATACTGTATATAATGTGAGGGGTGGAGTCACTTATGGGAGATACTGTATATATAATGTGAGGGGTGGAGTCACTTATGGGATATACTGTATATATAATGTGAGGGGTGGAGTCACTTATGGGATATACTGTATATATAATGTGAGGGGTGGACTCACTTATGGGATATACTGTATATAATGTGAGGGGTGGAGTCACTTATGGGAGATACTGTATATATAATGTGAGGGGTGGAGTCACTTATGGGATATACTGTATATATAATGTGAGGGGTGGAGTCACTTATGGGATATACTGTATATATAATGTGAGGGGTGGAGTCACTTATGGGAGATACTGTATATATAATGTGAGGGGTGGAGTCACTTATGGGATATACTGTATATATAATGTGAGGGGTGGACTCACTTATGGGATATACTGTATATATAATGTGAGGGGTGGACTCACTTATGGGATATACTGTATATATAATGTGAGGGGTGGAGTCACTTATGGGATATACTGTATATATAATGTGAGGGGTGGACTCACTTATGGGATATACTGTATATATAATGTGAGGGGTGGACTCACTTATGGGATATACTGTATATATAATGTGAGGGGTGGACTCACTTATGGGATATACTGTATATATAATGTGAGGGGTGGACTCACTTATGGGATATACTGTATATGAAAAAAATAAATCACTGCCCAACATCCCTCTTCTTTGTCGAGTAGAAATACAAGCAGTGAAGGTTTCATTTAACATCTTCAAACAAGGTTAAAAAAAAATAATCAATGGTATGGGGAGGGGGGTGGTACAGAGAGATAGAAAACAGATGCTGAGTGTTGAGTAGGGGGTCTGTAAAGGGGCTGGAGCGGGGAGTAGACATGAGTGAGGGGGCTGGCAACTTCACAACTAATGCATCTTGGCTTGGAATTCCTCCCAGATGTTATTGAGTGGTTCCCTATAGCAGTACCAAGGCTGATACATTCCTCTGAATTCTTAGAAAGCATCTTTACCTGGAGACATGTCCGTACCGGCACAACAAGTAAGTAATAGCCTTATGGGCAAATCTTAGCTCCACTGTTCTGTCTGTTTATATATATATATATATATATATATATATATATATATATACATACAGGGCTCAAGTCCTGCAGGAACCCATGGGAACTGAGTTCCTGCACTTTTTCCACAGCAGGAATCCTGCAGGACCAGCACTTGATTGGGGATCTTGGGTGAGATCCCACACTTTTTTCCCCCAGGACATGACCCCTATATATATATATATATATATATATATATATATATATATATATATATATACAGGGACGTGCATAGGTTGACTAGAAAGGGGGCTTGAGCCCCTGCCCTTCACATGTTCCTCCTATTTTCCTATTTTCCTTTTTTTTTTTAGTTCAGTCCCTACCCCCAAAATGTCTGTGCACGTCCCTGTGTGTGTATATATATATATATATGTATTAGAAATCACAGTAGAAATGAACATATCATCTGGTGGGTAGGAGACTCCCTTAGCTTAGGGCAGTGTTTCCCAACCAAGGTGTCTCCAGCTGTAGCAATACTACAACTCCCAGCATGCTCGGACAGCCGAAGGCTGTCCGTGCATGCTGGGAGTTGTAGTTTTGCTACAGCTGGAGGAACCCTGGTTTGGAAACACTGGCTTAAGGTGACCATTTGGTGGTCCTGCTCTTGGAAACCTACTATCGTTTACATACAATGGATCTAGCTTGTTTTTTATTTTTTTTTATATATATATTTTTTTTTTTTTTTTTTTTTACTCGATTCTACTCAACATTTATTATTCATATTGAACTTTGCACGTCTGATGATAGACAGGTTTTTTTTATTTATTTATTTAAATTTTTTTTTTTTTTTTTACTAGATTCTACTCAACATTTTTGATTCATATTGAACTTGGCTCGTCTGATGATAGGCAGTTTTTTTTTTAATTTTATGTTTTTTTTTTTACTAGATTCTACTCTACATTTTTTATTTCTAATGTACTTTGCGCGTCTGATGATAGGCAGTTTTTTTTTTTATTTTTATGTTTTTTTTTGTTTTTTTTACTAGATTCTACTCTACATTTTTTATTTCTAATGTACTTTGCGCGTCTGATGATAGGCAGTTTTTTTTTTTATTTTTATGTTTTTTTTTTGTTTTTTTTACTAGATTCTACTCTACATTTTTTATTTCTATTGAACTTTGCGCGTCTGATGATAGGCAGTTTTTTTTTTTATTTTTATGTTTTTTTTATTTTTATTTTTTACTAGATTCTACTCTACATTTTTTATTTATATTGAACTTTTGCGCGTCTGATGATAGGCAGGTTTTATCCCCATGGTCTTGGTGTGGTTTCCTCCAAGCATTTTCATATCATCTCCGATTCCCTTACTCACTGATAGATGCTTCCGTAAAATTGACCACTGTGTGTAGGGAAAGAGATAGGTAGATCCACAGGGGAAATAGGCTGACGAGAAATGGAGAATTTGCTGGGCTGGAAAATATTTTGTCGCCATAGAAGTATAGGGCAACAATGAGTCCCCCTGGGTCTGGGATGTACAGAGGAAGGAAAGTGATCTCCAGGGAAGCTTTGCCACGGTCAATGGAATGTGGAGATTACGGGAAACCAAGAGGAAGATGTTGTTGTTGCATCCACTTCACTTGGGTGGGGTGAGGGGGGATGTGCAATCGAATACCCACCCCATTCACCACCCCGTTAACCCCATTTCCTTTGAAATGTCGCCTATACCACTCAATGCTGTATACATCTTGTACACGAATTGTATTATATTTACCGTATGTTTATTATTTTAAAGACTTTTATTTGTGCCAAGGATATTATCATGATGGAACAACCTCATGCATCCTTTTACTCTCTCTTTGTCTCTGTCTCTCAATTCAGCAATATTATAAAATAGTAGATATGTTTTAACGCACCCGAACGATACTGATCCTGAATCACAACCGGTGTTGTACTCAAGAGCTGCATTCACAATTCTGCTGTTTTTATTTTGAACACATTGTCAGACATGCCCTTGAAGCGGTACTCCGCCCCTAGACATCTTATTCCCTACTCAGACAACTTATCCCCCTTTCTGATCGCAGGGGTCCTGCCGGCGGGGACGCCCGTGAGCTCCATGCTGCACCCGGCGTTCGTTTAGAGCTGGAGGCTCGTGATGTTACGGCCGCACCCTGCTCGGGATGTCATGCCCACAACCCCTCAATGTGAGTCTATGGGAGGGGGGGAGTGACGGCCGTCACGCTCCCCTCCCATGGACTTGCATTGAGGGGGCATGTCCGTGACATCACAAGTGGAGCGTGACTGTGACGTCGCGAGCCTCCGCCCTACATCGCCACTTGTCCGGCACGAAGCAAAATTCGCTCCGTGCACCAGATGTCTGTGGTGCCGCAGCTGAGATCATGGGGCTCCCAAGCAGCGGGACCCCTGCGATCAGACATCTTATCCCCTACCCATAGACTTGCATCGAGAAGGTGTGACCGCGACATCATCAATGGGGCACGGCTGTGACAGCTCTAAATGAACACCAGGTGCAATACAGAAATCGCG
Source organism: Hyla sarda (assembly GCF_029499605.1). NCBI lineage: Eukaryota > Metazoa > Chordata > Amphibia > Anura > Hylidae > Hyla > Hyla sarda. The sequence continues at coordinate 17,467,285 of NC_079198.1, read as the reverse complement.
GGAGTCCCCACTGGCAGAACCCCCGCGATTTCCGTTCCACACCCAGCGTTCGTTTAGAGCGTAGGGTGCAGCGCTGGAGGCTCGTGACATCATGGCCGCGCACCATTCATGATCTCACGGCCACACCCCCTATATGCGAGTCTCCCATAGACTTGCATTGAGGGGGCATGGCCATGGCGTCACGGTCACGCCCTGCTTGGGAAGTCACAGCTTGTGACATCAGAGCCTCCACCCTGCATCGCCAGTCATCCGGCACGGAGCAAAGTTTGCTCCGTGCACCGGATGTCTGGGGTGCCACAGCCAAGATCGCGGGGGTCCCAAGCGGTGGGACCCCCACGATCAGACATCTTTCCTATCCTTTGGATCGGGGATAAGATGTCTAGGGGCGCATTACCCCTTTAAGCAACTCTTTAGCTATGGTGTCACCAATTGTAACCACTGAAGGTCGATCATTTCTGCTCTGGCAGAGATTCCAATGTTTACAAGCGGCAGTAAGGGGATTTTATGGTAGGACCCTAATTTTGTCCATCAGTCATTGACCATCTTCAAGGACTTCATCCAATGTCATTTTCTTTCGACATGTTCTTAAAATACATTCTATTTTTGTTGATGGAGACAAGGGCAATGTCCTCAACTGGCAGGTGGTAAATCCATAGTATTAATAGTAATAGTTCAGCTCTGGAGGCTCAATTATTAGTATGGGGTTTCAAGGGTCTCTAGAGGGGACACTTCTTTTGGCCATTCTGCTGAGAGAGGCAGCCATTCCCAGCCTGTTGACTCCCGCAGTATTTTTAGAAGTAGCTTGTGCGGTGATACAACTGGTTTATTGTGAATTCCTTCCTGCACCGTAAATGTTCACTGGTCATTAGATGTTACCCATATGTCATAGATCATTGAATAGTTCCTTTGTTGATCATGGACTGTTAAGTTCTGCTCTAAAGCTTCGTGTGGAGATGTCCCTCGGGCAGCTATGGTGAAACATTATGGTCGTGTTGTAAAAATTGTTCACATGTCCAAAAATGGGCCGAATGGAAATGGGTGGACATTCCGCAAATTTTTTTTGGATTCGCCAGTTCTAGGACCGCTCAGAAATGCACCATTTATTTATTCATAGATAACAATGAATGGTTCAATGTTTCTGCGGACACCGGAATCTGGATTTCTGTGGCAGAAACAGTGCAGCAGAATCCCATTGAAATGACTGCCCGTTTCACACTAAATGGAATAAAGCGGTAATGAATCCACTAAACACAACCCGACTACATTTGTTTTTCTCTATCACTTATCATTGGGAAACCTCTTTAATTTAGAAAAGCAATGGGGAAGGGGAATGTCCATTGTGAGAACACAAGTCAGGGAACCATTTTTTTAGATATCTAAAGGACCTCAGTGAATTGGGTCATTGTCTCCAATAATTACCCTGCTCGCGGTTTCCCTTTGAATGCCCCAGGCTGAATTATTGGGAAGACATTCCACCAGCTCCATGTCATTTCTGCACGATACGTCTCTAATCCTTTCACTATTACCAGGCAATAGCATGAACAGGAATCACTGAGATTTTGTATTTATACAGTAGAATTTAGCATTCTAGGAGCCAGAAACCTGTTCTGACAAGTAGACAAAATGGGGATCAGATGACAGGTCACAGACTTTATTTCTGCCAGATTCTGCCGGGAGCCCCATTACTCCAGGTTCACATAAAGAGACAGTGTGGGTGGTATGGAAGGTTTCCTGCCTCTTGTTCAATCGCATTCTGTTTTTATGATCACAGCCAAGTATGGTATGAGATATATTAATACAGTGGACCCTCAAGTTACAACAAGAATTGGTTCCAGGACGACCATTGTATGTTGAGACCATTGTATGTTGAGACCATAACTCGATGAAAATCTGGTTATTGGTTCTGAAGCCCCAAAATGTCATCCAAAAATAGGAAAAAGTGAGGATTAAAGAAAAATAAGTAGATATCTAATATAGATAAAAGTAAGAAAGATCTGCTGGGAACTGTAATCACTGTCTATGTAGAGGACTAGTGATGAGCGGCATTTTCGCAAAATTCGCATATTCAATATATTTGCGGTTATATTCAAATTGCGAATATTCGCGCTCAACACTATAGAGGACAGGAGCTTCTTCAGGGTCCTGTACACAACATTGAGTGTCCCCCAAAAAAGTAACATGGAGCTGCCCTAACTTAATGTCTAAATGAGCAGCTAACCCTGACACAGGTAAACAGTACAGAACATGTAGTACCTCCCTGTACTGTAGGGGGCACTACCAGACACCAGTCAGTGCATGCACTTCAGTAATACAGGAGTTTTACCAGTGAATGCCCATTCTGATTGGTCGGTTCTTCTGGCCATTGACACGTTTCACAGACCTGGACTGTCCGTAGAATTGTATGGTGAGTCTGGTTTTAAGTTACAATGGTCCAAAAAAGACCGGAAATATTGTATCCTGAGGCCATTGTAAGTTAAAGGGGTACTCCGCTGCTCAGCATTTGGAACAAATTGTTCCGAACGCTTAGATACGGCGTCGGGAGCTTGTGACGTCATAGCCCCCTCAATGCAAATCTATGGGTGTGTGTTTGTGTTTTAAACTTTTTTTTTTCTTTTTTTTTTTATCTTTTTAGGTAGTACTACTACTCCCAGCATGGAACAGACTGATCCATGATGGCAGTAGTAGTACCTGTACTAATAGACAGATCATCCCGGGTGTCACCATGTGATCATCCTTTATATTGCAGAGATGCGGAGCAGCTCTATACAGCGCTCGCATCTCTGCACTATACTCCGGCCGGCCAGTGATGTGAATAGAATTCACATCACTCATTCATATTTTCCGGCCAGAGTGGTGATTGGCCGGATGGTGGCAGCCAATCCCCGCTCTCAGAGGGAAATATGAATCAGTGATGTGAATTTCTATTCACATCACTGGCCAGCCGGAGTATAGTGCAGAGATGCAGAGGGCAGGAGAAAGTCGCTCCATCTCAGAAGGATGAAGGACGATTGCAGCGGGTGTTAGGAGTGAAACCCGCTGTGATCTGTCTATTAATGCAGGTACTACAGCTCCCAGCATGGAGCAGCTAATATCTGGCCACAGTGTTTTTTCATTGAAAAAAAAACGCTATGGGGCCGTTTTGGCATTTTCTGGGGGCAAAACGCACAAAGAACACAAGTCGAAACTTAGCCTTATTCCCACTACAGCAGTATCCCCAGCCTGTGTTTCTGTTGCAGCCACAAGGCTGTCAGGTCATGCTGGGGATTGCAGTGTTGCAACAGCTGGTAACCACTGCCCTATAGTTAGGCCTGCTGGGAGCCACTGCCTTATAGTTAGGCCTGCTGGGAACCACTGCACTATCGTTAGGCCTGCTGGGAACCACTGCCCTATAGTTAGGCCTGCTGGGAACCACTGCACTATAGTTAGGCCTGCTGGGAGCCACTGCCCTATAGGTAGGCCTGCTGGGAACCACTGCACTATAGTTAGGCCTGCTGGGAACCACTGCACTATAGTTAGGCCTGCTGGGAGCCACTGCCCTATAGTTAGGCCTGCTGGGAACCACTGCCCTATAGTTAGGCCTGCTGGGAACCACTGCACTATAGTTAGGCCTGCTGGGAGCCACTGCCCTATAGTTAGGCCTGCTGGGAACATCTGCACTATCGTTAGGCCTGCTGGGAACAACTGCACTATCGTTAGGCCTGCTGGGAACAACTGCACTATCTTTAGACCTGCTGGGAACCACTGCCCTATAGTTAGGCCTGCTGGGAACCACTGCACTATAGTTAGGCCTTCTGGGAACCACTGCCCTATAGTTAGGCCTGCAGGGAACCACTGCCCTATAGTTAGGCCTGCTGGGAACCACTGCACTATAGTTAGGCCTGCTGGGAACCACTGCCTTATAGTTAGGCCTGCTGGGAACCACTGCCCTATAGTTAGGCCTGCTGGGAACCACTGCCCTATAGTTAGGCCTGCTGGGAACCACTGCCCTATAGTTAGGCCTGCTGGGAACCACTGCCCTATAGTTAGGCCTGCTGGGAACCACTGCCCTATAGTTAGGCCTACTGGGAACCACTGCCCTATAGTTAGGCCTGCTGGGAACCACTGCCCTATAGTTAGGCCTACTGGGAACCACTGCCCTATAGTTAGGCCTGCTGGGAACCACTGCCCTATAGTTAGGCCTGCTGGGAACCACTGCCCTATAGTTAGGCCTGCTGGGAACCACTGCCCTATAGTTAGGCCTACTGGGAACCACTGCCCTAGAGTTAGGCCTGCTGGGAACCACTGCCCTAGAGTTAGGCCTGCTGGGAACCACTTCCCTAGAGTTAGGCCTGCTGGGAACCACTGCCCTAGAGTTAGGCCGGCTGGGAACCACTGCCCTATAGTTAGGCCTGCTGGGAACCACTGCCCTAGAGTTAGGCCGGCTGGGAACCACTGCCCTATAGTTAGGCCTGCTGGGAACCACTGCCCTATAGTTAGGCCTGCTGGGAACCACTGCCCTATAGTTAGGCCTGCTGGGAACCACTGCCCTATAGTTAGGCCTGCTGGGAACCACTGCCCTATAGTTAGGCCTGCTGGGAACAACTGCCCTATAGTTAGTCCCCCTACTACTCGAACAATAGCCAATATAAGTATGGGTGTTTTACTTATACTATAGCTATACAAAAAAGGGTTACTCAGTCCTCAGCATAACCACTCAAAAAAGACTGTACCATGGATGAGTAGTCCAGTGGTACAGTCTTTTTTGAGTGGTTATGCTGAGGACTGAGTAACCCTTTTTTGTATAACTTTTCTCTTCGCTGATTCTCTTTTGGGTGTGAGAATATCTCAGTTAACCTCGCATATTTTTTCTGTGAGCTGCACTCATGTATTTTACATATTATACTATAGCTACTTTGCATTTCTGGATATACTGTATATTCAATGCACTATTTTTACTCCATTATTGAGAACATCCAATTTACCTTGACATCATGTTTTCGCAGATCCCAATGGCTTACCCAGTCACTGCACAACCTCAAGTGGTGCAAGTATTCACCAATTCCAACCCTTTGGCCAGTCAGTGGACTTCAGATGTCATGGACTGTTTTAAGGATATACCAGTCTGTAAGTATGGACATCCAATGGACCAACCTCTTTAGCACGTTGACTTTCATAAAACAATAAAAATATAGCTGCAAGCAGCAATACAGGGGCATAGCCGGGGTATAGCACACGATTACTGTGACCCCTGATGGTGGAGAATGGGATCGTGGACATGTGTGCTTATATTCACATTGTTCTTACCATTATTTTAAGAGAATAATGGGCGATCCAATATCCAATCCAATGGCAGCCAAACCATGTGATCCATGGTGGTACAGAAAGTGATCACGAACATGCGTGCTAATTTTCACATTGTTATGACCAGCAATTTCAAAGAAAACTATGTTTGCAGAATATTGTGCTATCCAATATGGCCGCCAAATCTTGTGATCCATGTGGTACAGCGTGGGATCACGAACATGTCTGCCAATTTTCACATTGTTTTTATGAATAATTTAGGAGAAAACTATGTATACAGAATATTGCGCAATCCAATATGGCGGCCAAACCATGTGATCCATGGTGGTATAGAAAGGGATCAGGAACATATGTGCTAATTTTAACATTGCCATGACCAGCAGTCTCAGAAAAAACTATGTTTGCAGAATATTGCGCAATCCAATATGGCCGCCAAATCTGGTGATCAATTGGGGTACAGAAAGTGGTTGTGAACACGTGTGCAAATTTTTGCACTGTTCTGACAAGTCATTTTATAGAACATTGTGTTTGCAGAATATTGCGCAATCCAATATGGCCGCCATATTATGTGATCACATGTGGTATTGAACGTGATTACGAACATGTGTGCTAATTTTCGCATTGTTCTTACCAGTAATTTAAAGGGGTACTCTGGCGCTAAGACATCTTATCCCCTATCCAAAGGATAGGGGATAAGATGCCTGATCGCGGGGGTCCTGCCGCTGGGGACCCCCGTGATCTTGCACGCTGCACCCCATTGTTCACTCCGGGTCTGATTACTGTCGATCATGGGGCCGGAGCATAGTGACATCAAGGCTCTGCCCCGTGTGATGTCACGCTCCGCCCCCTCAATGCAAGCCTAAGGGAGGGGGCGTGACAGCTGTCACGCCCCCTCCCATAGGCTTGCATTGAGGGGGCGGAGCCTTGACGTCACAACGCTCCGGCCCCGTGTTCGACAGTAATCAGACCCGGAGCGAACACGCTATGGGGACTGATTTTAACGGGGTGCGGCGTGCAAGATCACGGGGGTCCCCAGCGGCGGGACCCCCGCGATCTGGCATCTTATCCCCTATCTTTTGGATAGGGGATAAGATGTCTAAGCGCCGGAGTACCCCTTTAAGAGAAAACGATGTATGCAGCATATTGCGCAATCCAATATGGCCGCCAAATCTGGTGATCAATTGTGGTACAAAAGTGAGTACTCTACCCCTGTGCAAAGAAGCATATTTTTAGATGAACAATCTACATATTACACACATTTAAAAAAGTTACATATTATTAATAATGCTATCTAAATCTTATTGGCGAACGGTGGCCATATTGAATATGCAAATTAATCAGCTTTAACAACCTTGGTGCAGGAGGTAACCATGAACATGCCTGCCAAATTATAAGTTATTCTAACTAATGGTTTCAGAAAAGAAGATGTTTGCAGAATGTTGCGCAATCCAATATGGCTGACAAATATGGTGGGCAATAGTGGGTCAGAAAGTGATCACGAACATGTGCGCTAATCTTCACCCTGCTCTGAACATTAATTATAAAGAAAATTGTGTTTGCAGAATATTACACAATCCAATATAGAAACATAGAAGGTGTCGGCAGATAAGAACCATTTGGCCCATCTAGTCTGCCCAATAATCTGAATCATAACCATAGTCCCTGGCCCTATCTTATATGAAGGATAGCCTTATGCTTATCCCTATCTTATATGAAGGATAGCCTTATGCCTATCTCTATCTTATATGAAGGATAGCCTTATGCCTATCTCTATCTTATATGAAGGATAACCTTATGCCTATGTCTATCTTATATGAAGGATAGCCTTATGCCTATCTCTATCTTATATGAAGGATAACCTTATGCCTATCTCTATCTTATATGAAGGATGGCCTTATACCTATCCCTATCTTATATGAAGGATAGCCTTATGCCTATCTCTATCTTATATCAAGGATAACCTTATGCCTATCTCTATCTTATATGAAGGATAGCCTTATGCTTATCCCTATCTTATATGAAGGATAGCCTTATACCTATCTCTATCTTATATGAAGGATAGCCTTATACCTATCTCTATCTTATATGAAGGATAGCCTTATGCTTATGCCTATCTTATATGAAGGATAGCCTTATGCCTATCTCTATCTTATATGAAGGATAGCCTTATGCTTATCCCTATCTTATATGAAGGATAGCCTTATGCCTATCTCTCTCTTATATGAAGGATAGCCTTATGCTTATCCCTATCTTATATGAAGGATAGCCTTATACCTATCTCTATCTTATATGAAGGATAGCCTTATGCTTATCCCTATCTTATATGAAGGATAGCCTTATGCCTATCTCTATCTTATATGAAGGATAGCCTTATGTCTATCCCAATCTTATATGAAGGATAGTCTTATACCTATCCCTATCTTATATGAAGGATAGCCTTATGCCTATCCCTATCTTATATGAAGGATAGTCTGATGCCTATCTCTATCTTATATGAAGGATAGCCTTATACCTATCCCTACCTTATATGAAGGATAGCCTCATGCCTATCCCTATCTTATATGAAGTATAGCCTCATGCCTATCCCTATCTTATATGAAGGATAGCCTCATGCCTATCCCTATCTTATATGAAGGATAGTCTTATGCTTATCCCATGCATGCTTAAACTCCTTCAGTGTATTTGCAGCGACCACTTCTGCAGGAAGGATATTCCATGCATCCACTACTCTCTCAGTAAAGTAATACTAACACTAACTACTGATATTACTGCAGAAACCTTTCCCCTCTAATATAAAACTATGTCCACTTGTTGTAGTTTTTCTTCTTTTAAATCTCCTCTCCTCCTTTACCGTGTTGATTCTCTTTATGTAGATAAAAGTCTCTATCATATCCCCTCTGTCTCTTCTTTCTTCTGTACATGTTAAGGTCCTTTAACCTTTCCTGGTAAGTTTTATCCTGCAATCCATGTACTAGTTTAGTATCTTCTCTGAATTCTCTCCAATGTATCTATATCCTTCTGGAGATACGGTCTCCAGTACTGCGCACAATACTCCAAGTGAGGTCTCATCAGTGTTCTGTACAGTGGCATGAACACTTACCTCTCTACTGCTACTACCTCTCCCTATACATCAATGAGCACTTCCCTCTTTCTACTGCTTATACCTCTCCCTATGCACTCATGAACACTTCCCTCTTTCTACTGCTTATACCTCTCCCTATACACTCATGAACACTTCCCTCTTTCCACTGCTTATACCTCTCCCTATACACTCATGAACACTTCCCTCTCTACTGCTTATACCTCTCCCTATACACTCATGAACACTTCCCTCTTCCCACTGCTTATACCTCTCCCTATACACTCATGAACACTTCCCTCTTTCCACTGCTTATACCTCTCCCTATACACTCATGAACACTTCCCTCTTTCCACTGCTTATACCTCTCCCTATACATCCAAGCATTCTGCTAGCATTTCCTGCTGCTCTATTACATTGTTTTCCTACCTTTAATTCTTAAATATATTAATGATGTCACTTGTCTTGACAGGGTAAGGCGGTAGGGCTAATTTGCTGTTTTGGTAAAGAGAGTTTGAGTAAAAACCTACACAAAGTGCTTTATAGTTTATAACATAAAACATTCCTTCAGCAGAAGAAAGAGGAGTCCAGCGTCCAGAAACTCGGAGGATAATATTTATTCACCAGATGGTCATAACAGGAACACAGGGTACAGTGACGCGTTTCGGCTTTACAACAAAGCCTTAGTCATTTTATAGATTTCTAATTTATGCTTTGCATGTCCTGCAGTGGCGGTTGCATGTCCTGCAGTGGTGGTGTGCAACCGCCACTGCAGGACATGCAAAGCATAAATTAGAAATCTATAAAATGACTAAGGCTTTGTTGTAAAGCCGAAACGCGTCACTGTACCCTGTGTTCCTGTTATGACCATCTGGTGAATAAATATTATCCTCCGAGTTTCTGGACGCTGGACTCCTCTTTCTTCTGCTGTTCAATTGGGCGAGGTCCGCGCTCTGTCCGTGCGCACCTGGGGTGAGCTGAAGCATTGCTGTTTCTTTATAAAACATTCCTTGTTATAAAGGGTTCCTTGTTGTAAGACATAGGTAGGTAGACAGAGAAGTATCCAGAAATATTGATACATATGAAATAGATTGATAGATAGGTTCTATGACGCACTACAACATCTAAGGAATCATACGAGATAAAGGAGCAGTCAGTCTCTGGGATATAACATGAATTATGAGACAATAATACTCTCACTCTTCTAATTGCTTATGTGTTAAAGGGGTACTCCGCCCCTAGACATCTTATCCCCTATCGAAAGGATAGGGACCCCCGGGATCTCGGCTGCAACACCCACCTGTTGCGGTTTCCGGCAGCACTGGAGACTCTCATCCTAACGCCTCACAACCATGGTGACGGGAGATCATGACATCACGCCCCGCCCCCTCAATGCAAGTCTATGGGAGGGGGCGTGACGGCAGTCACGCCCCCTCCCATAGACTTGCATTGAGGAGCGGGCGTGACGTCACACGGGGGAGGAGTCGTGACGTCACGATCTCACGTCACCGTGGTCGGGAGCCGAAGCCTCCAGCGTTTCCGGAAGCCACAACAGGTGGGTGCTGCAGCCGAAATCCCGGGGGTCCCCAGCAGCAGGACCCCCACGATCTGACATCTTATCCCCTATCCTTTGGATAGGGGATGAGATGTCTAGGGGTGGAGTACCCCTTTAACTCAGAAACAATTTACTTTTCGAAGGCAGTATTTACACATGGCGATATACTGTATATACTGGTTTGGTTTTTCTTCTGTCAATTTCTTACATTTTTTAAGAAAAGGCGGAGTAAATTATATTTAAATTGTGTGAGGGGCTGTATCCAAGCAGCAAAGCCGGGTTATGGCACATGATTGTTTAACCCCCAATGGTGGAGAAGGTGATCATGGACATTTGTGCTAAATTCCACATTTTTCCAACCAGCATTGTCAAAGAAAACTATGTTTGCAGAATATTGCGCAATCCAATATGGCAGCCGATTCTTTTGATCACGTGTGGTACAGAAAGTGATCGTGAACATGTGCGCTAATTTTCACACTGTTCTGTCCAGTCATTTTAGAGAAAACTATATTTGCAAAATATTGCACAATCCAATATGGCCGCCAAACCAGGTGATCATTTGTTGTACAGAAAGCGATCATAAACATTTGTGCTACGTTTCACATTATTCCGACCAGCATTTGTGGAGAAAAAAATGTATGCAGAATATTGCGCAATCCAATAGGGCAGCGAAATATGATCATTTGTGGTACAGAAAGTGATCACGAACATGTGTGCAAATTTTCGCACTGTTGTAACCAGTTATTTGGGAGAAAACTATATTTGCAGAATATTGCGCAATCTAATATGGTGGCAAAATATGTGATCAAATGTGGTACAGAAATTCATGACGAATATGTGTGCAAATTTTCGCACGGTTCTGACCACTAAACTTTGTTTGCAGAATAATGCGCAATCCATAATGGCCGCCAAATCTGGTGATTAACCCCTTAAGGACATGTGCCATAAATGTACCGCGCTGCATAGCATCACTGAGCGCACAGTACTGTACATTTACGCAGGAGCTGCGCTCACTTTATTCCCGGCAGGTCCCGGCGGCTGTCAGCAGCCGCGGACCCACTGGTAATGGCGGACATCAGGGATTTGTCACTAACCCCACAGGTGCCTTGATCAATACAGATCATGGCATCTGCGGCAGTGCGGCACTTATAATGGATGATCTCATCGCCCGCGGCACTGCCGCGGGGATCAGATCAGCCAAGATGGCGGACGGAGGTCCACTCACCTTCCTTTGTCCGTCTCCTGGGGTCTTCTGCACTGATCTGCCTTCCAACAGACCAAAGCAGAAGATCGCCGATAATACTGATCAGAGCTATGCCCTATGCATAGCACTGAACAGTATTAGCAATCAAATGAAAAAATATTTGGAAAAGCCCCTCCCCCAATAAAGTTTTAAATAACCCCTTTTCCCCATATTAATACAAAAAAGCGTTAAAAAAAGCAATAAATAATAAACATATTTGGTATCGCAACGATGCAACGTGCGTAAATGTCCTAATTATAAAAATTTAATGTTAATGATGTTAATGTTAATGATTCCGCAAACGGCGGAAATGTTATTAAAAAAAAGTTACAAATTTCAGCTTTTTTGTCACATCAAACTGCAAAAAAAATTAATAAAAAGCGATTAAAAAGTCACATATACGCAAAACAAACTACAGATCATGGCACAAAAAATGAGCCCTCACACGTCCCCGAATACAGAAAAATAAGAAAGTTAGAGGTGGTCAAAATAGGGCAATTTTTATTTTCTAAAAAAAAAAAAAAAAGTTTGCGATTTATTAAAAGCAGTGCAATAATAGAAATGTATGTAATCATGGGTATCATTTTAATCATATTGACCCAGAGAATAAAGAAAACATAATATTTTTACCGTAAAGTGTGCCTTAAGGGGTTAATAGTGGTACAGAATGTAATCACGAACACGTGTGCTAATTTTCATATCGTTCTGACCTATAATTTTAGAGAAAACGATGTTTGCAGAATATTGCGCAATCCAATATGGCCTCCAAATCTGGTGATCAACTGGGGTACTGAAAATGAGTAATCTTATATTGTGCAAAGAAATATAACATGTATATTAACAGTTTACATATTATACACACTTAACAAAATTGCATAGAATTATTAATGCTATCTTAATGTTATTGGCGAGCGGTGGCCATATTGAATAAGCAAATGAACCAGCTTTAACAACCTTGGTACAGGAGGTGACCATGAACATGTGTACCAAATTATACGTTATTCTAACAAACGGTTTTAGAGTAGAAGATGTTTGTAGAATATTGCGCAATTCAACACAGCGGCTAAATCATGCGATCAACAGACTTGTAATTAACAAGTCATAATTGTGATCACCGTGTAACCAAATATAACAATTTTTTAAATCTTTATCTTTAGTGATTGTGGAAATGCAGAGATTTCAATATTGTGCAAAATTGTGCCACACAAACCAATATGGCTGCCTGACCATGTGACCTATGACCCTTATGTTATACCAGATTATTCATAGTACAGGGCTCGACCATTGGGTAAAATTTCATGAGTTTTGAATTAACATTGAGGCAATTACAGGCATATGACAAAAAGCCCCCTCGAAATAATAGCAATAATTGATGATATTGACATTAGTCAATATGGCCGCCGAACCATATGGTTGAATGACATTAATTAAACATATATGAGTCTAGGTCACAGTGTAACCGTACACGGCTATTTGTACATCTGTATCTTTATAGGGCAAAGATACATATGTTTTTTAATTAACAGTGTACATATTGCATACATTTTTTTTTTTAATTGCGCATTAATATTAATACTATCTAAATCGTTATTGGCGAGCGGTGACCATATTGATTATGCAAATGAACCAGCTTTAACAACCTTGGTACAGGAGGTGACCGTGAACATGTCTGCCAAATGATACGTTATTCTAACAAACAGTTTCAGAGGAGAAGATGTTTGTAGAATATTGTGCAATCCAATATGGCGGCCACACCATGTGACCAAAAGTCTTATAATGAACAAATCAGACTCTGCACAACAGTGTAACCACATACAGCAATTTAGATATCTGTAGCTTTAGCAGTTGTAGAGAAGAAGAAATTTGGAATATTGTGCAATCCAATATGGCGGCCACACCATGTGACCAAAAGTCTTATAATGAACAAATCAGACTCGGCACAACAGTGTAACCACATACAGCAATTTATATATCTGTAGCTTTAGCAGTTGTAGAGAAGAAGATTTTTGGAATATTGTGCAAAATTGGCACAAAAACCAAGATGGCGGCCTTACCATGTGACCTATGACTTTTATATTACATTACGATTATGCACAGCTCAGGGGTCTACCACTAAGCAAAGTCACATGTTCTGGAGTTACCGTGTAGCAGATATGAGCATTTGAAATTTGCGGCGGAATTATAATAATCATAAAAATAATAATTGAAGCAAAAATAATTGGTGTCCAGTGCAACTTCGTTGCTTGGCCACCTAATAAAACATATTTACCCCAAATGAGTCACAAGTAAAGGACTTACCTTTTAGAATGCTTAGTATAACCAGTAAAAGTTCCTATACAGTGGTCCCTCAAGTTACAATATTAATTGGGAACTGCTTGGGAAGCACTGGTCTATGTAGAGGACAGGAGCTTCTTTGGGGTCCTGTACAGTACATGCAATGTCCTAAAAAGTAACATGGAGCCGCCCTCACCTGATGTCCAAAGGAGCAGCTAATCCTGGCCCTAAGAGTAGTACAGAACATGTAATACCTCCCTGTACTGTAGGGGGGCACTACCAGACACCAGTCAGTGCATACACTTCAGTAATACGGAGTTTTATCAGTGAATGCCCATTTTGATTGGTCAGTTCATTGACACATTTCACAGATCTGGACTGTCTGTACATTGTATGTTGAGTCTGGTTTCAACTTACAATGGTACAGAAAAAAACATTGTATGTTGAAACTATTGTATGTTGAGGCCATTGTAAGTTGAGGGATCACTGTATATATATATATATATAATGAATAAGAACTACAGTACAAGAACTTGTTCACTGACAGTGAGAGAGTGTAAGGCTGGGTTCACACCACGTTTTGTTAAATACGGTCCTCGTATACGGCTGGGAGGAGGGTGGGCGGAGCTTAATCGCGGTGCCCGCACTCAGCCGTATTCGGGAACCGTATTTAATGTATGTCTATGAGCCGACCGGAGTGAACCGCAGCCTCCGGTCGGCTTCGTTTTCGGCCGTATGCGGTTTCCCGACCGCAAGCAAAAACGTGGCCAACCGAGTTTTTGCCTACGGTCGGGAAACCGCATACGGCCGAAAACGAAGCCGACTGGAGGCTGCGGTTCACTCCGGTCGGCTCATAGACATACATTAAATACGGTTCCCGAATACGGCTGAGTGCGGGCGCCGTGATTAAGCCCCGCCCACCCTCCTCCCAGCCGTATACGGGGACCGTATTTAACAAAACGTGGTGTGAACCCAGCCTTAGAAGGGAATGTGACCTATTACACACCTGATACTACAGTCTGTGCACAAGGTGCAGTTTTGTGAACATAGCAATATGGTCGGCCTGTGTTCGTATACTTGTAAAGGTGTAAATGCCTATAGAGTCATGTTACATTTGCAAGATGGAAATAGTTGTTCTTGTTTTATATAATCCATGATATATTTGTCTCTTCCAGGTCTTTGTGGGACATTTCTCACACCCTGCCTTGCTTGCAGAGTGGCTTCAGATTTTGGAGAGTGCTGCTGTCTGCCAGCGGTAGGGGGCGCGGTGCTCGCCTTACGTACCGGCATAAGAGAGCGACATCACATCCCGGTAAGAGTTCTATTATGGTTATGGATCTATACTTCCTACTGTATCTTGAAACCTGCATTGTGTATCGGCATTAGAGATTTGATCTTGTTAGAGCCGGCTGCATCACATTACACAGCACTATGGAATATGATGGCGCTATATAAGTGATTAAAATCTACATAAACATAGTTGTCATGAGGTCTTGGTCATCTCAACAAACTTCATCTGTTTATCTACAGATTTGTAGGCCTTGTATATGAGCGTCATAGAGTGTTCTCGGCTCCATATAATGCTGTATGGCTTGGTATTACAGGGATATTCTCCACTAGCTGTAATGCTTCTATAGGAAAATACTGTATGTCCATACTATGACATCTGGCAGATCATGCAACCAGAGGCGGCTCTTATTTTTTTGAGGCCTTAGGAGAAACTAGATTGTGAGATCCCTAACCCCCTCTTTAGGTAATATCAATCCCCTTAGTGACCCCCTTTAGGTAGTAATAGCACCCCCTTTAGGTAATAGGGGCAGACCCCTTTAGTTAGCTTTGGTGGAGGCCCCCACTATCAGAAAAAAAAATACTTACCAGGCTCCCCCGTATTGTGTCCTCTCTTAGGCTCTTTTCTTCAACGGAACACAGAGGAAGAGACGCTCTGGCCTCTAGTGGCTGTCTGCATATTGCAGGCAGCCCCAAGAGTGATTGACAGGGTGGGGAAGCCAATGGCTCTTCTCTCTGTCAATCAGCCGAGTGGCATCTATAAGACACTCTTATAGTTAAATTAGTCCTGGCCCGGCTCTGCAGAGTGGCAAGTTAGGCTGCCACGAGGCCCCCTCAATCTCAAGGCTTTAGTCGGCCGCCTATCTCGCCTCATGGTTGAGCCGCCTCTGCATGCAACATTCAGATTCATACAAAATTGGAAAAAACCTTCTTATGAAGGGAAGGCATACAAAGGTGCAATATAGCCCTATACACTTTTATGGGTGCCATAGTATGGCACTCTACAATTTATGGGTGGAAGCTTCGAGTTATGGTCATGGTATGGCCATGTTTATAAAGCCAGAGCTCTATGGTGATATTTTAGGCAGAGATCATCAGACTGTGCTTTTGGTATTGCCTATGGCGGAATCACACGCTAGACAGTACCAAGGGCAACAATACAGTGCTGAAGAATATTGTGCAAGGATCCTATGAAATTGACTGGTCATGTGCGTGTGCGAGTCTTTGCCGAGGATTGGTGAGGTGTATTCTCATGTTGTGGTCTTATATGCAGCAATATCATTAAAATAAGCCATCAATCTCTCATTGCCAGGGTGCCAAAATGTGGCATCCCCACTGTTCAGTGCCTGCCCAAGCTAATGAACGTGTCTGGAAGCAGTTGGCTGTTAACTGTGTCATGGCAGCACCATGTTAATGCAACTCAGCTCCTATTGAGGCGAACTGAAGCCAACACACAGTAAAAAGAGTCAACTGCTATGGGTTACCAGGTGCTGGCACCCTACCAGTCTGCCACTGATTGGTAATAGTCAGGTTGGCACTTCCGTCTGTGGTGGTGGTGCACGAGGTGGGAGAAGACTAGTATAGAGAATAGAAACCCAGCACTCATCGCTAATGCTAAATCACGTAGATTTATTGATCCATAGCATAAATAGTTACATGAAGGACGCGTTTCGGCATATTGCCTTCCTCAGCTTGCTGCCTAGGCAGCAAGCTGGGGAAGGCAATATGCCGAAACGCATCCTTCATGCAACTATTTATACTATGGATCAATAAATCTACATGAATTAGCATTACCGGTGAGTGCCTGGTTTCTATTCTATATACTAGTCAGCAACTGATGATGGCCTATCCTGAGGATGGGCCATCAACTATTTTAGCCTTGAAAACTTCTTTTATAACCCGCAATAATCTGACCTGTGTTGTTTGTGTTGACTTGTCTTCATGTGACATCTCTCTCACCCCCTTTTCTTTTGCAGGGCACCATCTGCAATGACTGCGTGTGTCTCACATTTTGTGGCCCCTGCACTCTTTGTCAAATGGCTCGTGAGCTGAAGGCAAGAAAGTGATGAGATGACGTCCTGGACTAGTGGATTGGCAGAATAGATATAGTCATATAAAAAAAAAGACATGGTTCCCCCCCCCCCCCCTTACCCCAGCTTTCATGGGGACAACCCCATCTGTAGAAGCTAAAAGAAGAATGGCCTCTTAAAGACGGGTGTGAACTCATGACTGGTTTTAATACACTGGGGTCCACATACACCTCTATAAACATACAACATCGACTCAGTACAAGTTAATGGGGGCTGTAGATAAGCGGCTACCAGATATTACTAAGGTTGTCCATAATCCAAACCTGTCTAGTCCAGGCTATCCCCACATACATTAGACTGCCAACTTGTTAATGGACCCTGTTTAAAGAGGTACTCCCGTGGAAAACTTTTTTTTCTTTTTTTAAATCAACTGGTGCCAGAAAGTCAAACAGATTTGTAACTTACTTCTATTCAATTTTTTTTATCCTTCCAGTACTTTTTAGGGGCTGTATACTACAGAGGAAATGCTTTCCTTTTTGGATTTATCTTCTGTCACAACCACAGTGCTCTCTGCTGACCTCTGCTGTCCATTTTAGGAACTGTCCCCATAGCAAACATATGCTGCTCTGGACAGTTCCTAAAATGGACAGCAGAGAGCACTGTGGTTGTGACAGAAGAGAAATCCAAAAAGAAAAGCGTTTCCTCTGTAGTATACAGCCCGTAAAAAGTACTGATTTTTTTTTTAATGGAAGTAATTTACAAATCTGTTTTCTGGCACCAGTTGATTTAAAAAAAAAAAGTTTTCCACAGGAGTACCCCTTTAAATCAGCCGATTAATTGCCAAATAGCTAATGTTTCTGGCATTTTCACGAACATTTATATCTGACAATATATTGCATAACCAACGTGTAGTTTAGGTAAAGTATGTGACTGTATTTTATACCGTTCCAGATGGCAAGGCACCATATAGCCTTCATGTATAAGAGTGGCCTTAGCAACCAATGAGAGTTCAGCATTTATTTTCTAAAGTGCACTTACAAAATGAAAGCTAAACCCTGATTGGTCACTATATGACATTCAGCGCAAAGAATGGTGGCATTGGTGCCCATAGCAACCAATCAATTGCCCTCTTTCATTTTCCAGCCTGTGTTAGAATCTGGAATCTGATCCGTTGCTATGGACGACACCCCAAATTCTTGCCTGATTTGGTTTATATTCATGACGCCCATTTGTATATATGACACATAGTGCAAGCCGCCATTTTATTCTGCACCAGGATTTCCTTATTTGTTCTTTCTATAATAAATCACAATGATAATAAACACATATTATATTTTTGGGTCTTTTTTCTCTTTGTGATAAAGGTTACAAGCACCGTATAAGACGCACTTTTTCTTCCCCAAAACTGGGGGGAAAAAGTCGGTGCGTCTTATACGGCGAATACACCCCTATCGCGGCGGTCCCTGCGGCCATCAACGGCCGGGACCCGCGGCTAATACAGGACATCACCGATCGCGGTGATGCCCTGTATTAGCCCTTCAGACGCGGCGATCAAAGCTGACCGCCGCGTCTGAAGGGAAAGTGACACTAACCCGGCTGTTCAGTCGGGCTGTTCGGGTCCGCCGCGATTTCACCGCGGCGGTCCCGAACAGCCTGACTGAATAGCCGGGTTAGTGCTTACAGGACACCAGGGGGGACCTTACCTGCCTCCTCGGTGTCTTCTCCGTTCAGGGATCCCCTGTATGGCGGGCGCTCTCCTTCCTCGTCATCACGTCATCGCGTACGTGCGTCAGCGTCTGTAACGACGTGATAACGGCGACGGAGAGCGAGGATACCCGGCCGGCAGCAGAGACGTTCCGGAGCGACGGGGACACGGCGACAGCGATGGAGCGACATCCAGGGCAGCGGTGACGGGTCCGGAGCGGCGGGGACACGTGAGTATTACCTCCTCCTGCAGTGGTCTTGAATCTGCGGACCTCCAGATGTTGCAAAAATACAACTCCCAGCATGCCCGGACAGCCAACGGCTGTCCGGGCATGCTGGGAGTTGTAGTTTTGCAACATCTGGAGGTCCGCAGGTTGAAGACCACTATTGGGTTCAAAATCTTAATTTTTTTAGATTTTGCCCCTAAAAATTGGGTGCGTCTTATACGCCGGTGCGTCCTTTAGGACGAAAAATACGGTATATCAGGATAGAGGGATAAGGGGATGTTAACGTATACTGCAACAAAACCATAGCAAGCCCTCTTGCTATAAAGGGGAATTCTGAGTTAAAAAATAACTTGCATAGGGGATAAATGTCAGATCGCAGGGGGTCAGACTCATAGGATTCTCCACATTCTCCAATTGTTATATACAGAGTAGCAACTCATGCATGTGTGCTCCCACTCCATTTATTGTCAGTGTAGCTGCCGAAGATAGAGTACAGCGACAGCTTTAAGTTAGTTTAGAAATGTCACTGAGACCCAGGTAAGAAGTCCTCCGGTGGGTCATGGCAGCTGCTCCCCACCCAGTTGGCTTGAGTGATGTATCTCTCCCTATACACTGCAAGGAAGAAACGCATCAATAAAGTTGGTCGGGCAGGGAGCGGCCACTGGGACCTACCCTAAGGACTGGGTCCTGGCACCTGCTACCTGCCCGGTCGGCTTGAGTGACGCATCTCCCTCTATAAACTGCTAGGGAGAGATGTGTCACTCAAACCAGCCTGGCGTGGAGCGGCCACTGGGACCTACCCTGAGGACTACTTACCCAGGTCACAGAGGCTGCTACCTGCCCGGTCGGCTTGAGTGGCACGTGTCTCCCTATACACTGCTAGGTAGAAATGCGTCACTCAAACCAGCTTGGCGGGGAACAGCCACCGGGATCCAGGTAAGTAGTCATCAGCCGGTTCCCAGCACCTGCTTCCCATCCAGTCGACTTGAGGAGAGACGTGTCCCTTAACCAGTTGGGCAGGGAGCGGCCACTGGTTACCCGGGTCCCAGCCACATCAAAGTAAATCATAGTGTTCTGGGTTGACCTGGGTACCGACGCCTGTTCCCCACCAGGCCGGCTTGAGTGACGAGTCTCTCCATATACACTGTTTGGAATAAATGCGTCACTCAAGCTGGCCTTACAGGGAGCGGCTGCTGGGACCCGATCCTGTGACTTCATACCCGGGTACCGGCGGCATTTTTAAACCATGATTACTCTGAGACGCCCAAGCGTCTCAGAATAAATCATAGTGTCACGGATTGGCGATGCCTGCACCAGTTTGGGCAGCATTTAATTAATTGAAGCAGTTAGCCCCCCCCCAATTGTTTGTAGACACTTTGTTTTGTTTTGTTCAGTTTACTTCAAAGAGAAACTATTTAATACCAAACCGTGTTAAATGATGACAGCACAGGAACATATGACACTTGGCAAGTCCCATAGTAATGAAGAGATCTGTCAGCGGACACATAAAGATCAGTTTTTTCCACATCTAACCGGATTAAATGTCAACAAACCCTAAAGCGACTTACTGTTCAGATCGAGCTGTGATCATTATAATAACGAGGAAAAGGACCTTTAACCCCTTAAGGACTCAGGGTTTTTCCGTTTTTGCACTTTCGTTTTTTCCTCCTTACCTTTTAAAAATCATAACCCTTTCAATTTTCCACCTAAAAATCCATATTATGGCTTATTTTTTGCGTCGCCAATTCTACTTTGCAGTGACATTAGTCATTTTACCCAAAAATGCACGGCGAAACGGAAAAAAAATCATTGTGCGCCAAAACGAAAAAAAAACGCCATTTTGTAACTTTTGGGGGCTTCCGTTTCTACGCAGTGCATATTTCGGTAAAAATTACACCTTATCATTATTCTGTAGGTCCATACGGTTAAAATGATACCCTACTTATATAGGTTTGATTTTGTCGCACTTCTGGAAAAAATCATAACTACATGCAGGAAAATTTATACGTTTAAAAATGTCATCTTCTGATCCCTATAACTTTTTTATTTTTCCACGTATGGGGCGGTATGAGGACTCATTTTTTGCGCCGTTATCTTAAGTTTTTATCGGTATGATTTTTGTTTTGATCGGACTTTTTGATCACTTTTTATTCATTTTTTTAATAGTATAAAAAGTGACCAAAATACACTTTTTTGGACTTTGGAATTTTTTTGCGCGTACGCCATTGAGCGTGCGGTTTAATTAATGATATATTTTTATAGTTCGGACATTTACGCACGCGGCGATACCACATATGTTTATTTATTTATTTTTTTACACTGTTTTATTTTTTTTATGGGAAAAGGGGGGTGATTCAAACTTTTATTAGGGAAGGGGTTAAATGACCTTTATTAACACTTTTTTTCACATTTTTTTGCAGTGTTATAGGTCCCATAGGGACCTATAACACTGCACACACTGATCTCTCATCCTGATCACAGTCGTGTATTAACATGCCTGTGATCAGCATTATCGGCGCTTGACTGCTCCTGCCTGGATCTCAGGCACGGAGCAGTCATTCGTCGATCGGACACCGAGGAGGCAGGTAAGGGCCCTCCCGGTGTCCGGTCAGCTGTTCGGGACGCCGCGATTTCACCGCGGCGGTCCCGAACAGCCCGACTGAGCAGCCGGGTCACTTTCAGTTTCACTTTAGAAGCGGCGGTCAGCTTTGACCGCCGCTTCTAAAGGGTTAATACCGCACATCGCCGCAATGTGTGGTATTAGCCGCGGGTCCCGGACGTTGATGAGCGCCGGGACCGACGCGATATGATGCCGGATCGCGGTGCGATCCCGCTTCATATCGCGGGAGCCGGCACAGGACGTAAATATACGCCAAAACTATCTGACTGCTGAGACCCAATTAGCTCCTAGCAGGCTATAACTACCCCTCCCCCTTACTACAATAAATAATTAAATAATAACTGACACAACAACAATTCAACTTTTCCGTGTGTGGGAATCGGCCACAGCTTTATTTATAAAATTACTTATATAAATAACAATTTAACTGTAACAAAGACACCGATTGGCTTCTTACCAACCCGAGAGGTGCTGCCACACCGTCCTGTGTGGAGGTCTACCCCGGGTTGACCCCGCTTTCACCGTCTTCTTACCGCCAAGCTGTGACTTACAACAAACATAGATACAAAAAAGGGAGGGAGGAAGGGCAAAACTCCGGGTCCTGGGCAGATTGAGGGGGGAAGGGAGGCACCACAGCTATAAATACCCAGGGGAGGGCCTCTGAAAGCCCGGGAAACTATTACACCCCTGATTGTTGCACTCCTTCCCCCCACCCATGGGACATACCACTATAGTTTTACAGGCGGGGGAGGGGGCTAAAAACCTTGCCTGTATATTTCTTAACCCCTTAGTGCTCACCAGTCAGGGGGCAAGCTAGTTATGCACAGCTTGCCCCTCCATATCCACAGGATAGGGAATAAGAAGCTGATCTCCTGAACGGGACCCGGCTCTGAGTGAGGAGGGCGTGCTGCAGACGGCACGTGCTCCATTCCTTTCTATAGGAGCAGTGGTGATGCCTGAGTGCTGTACTTGGGTCTCTTCAGCGCTCCCAGAGATCATTTTGCTACCTATTGACTTCAATAGTTAGAAAAATCCACAGCAGAAATACTGCAGCAAATTATGGAGAAAAAGTTGCACCCTAAGGGTCGATTCACACGTCCTTATTTTTTGCTGCAGATTTGCTGTCTATTGACAGTCACTGGACAGCAAAATCTGCTGCAGGAGCATCTACTTGGCTGCTTAGCCCAAAATTAGCAGATCTCTGCAGCCCGAGAGTAATGTGATCAAAAAATGTACCGGAAATCCATGAAGAATCACCACAGCCCAAAAGTAACATGGTCAGAAAGTGTACTGAAAGTCCCATTGGTTATGTCCGACACCAACAATATCCACAGCCTGAGAGAGAAAAAGTGGAGCCCAGACAGTTAGATCATACTTAACCATGACGTTGGTCTGGCAGCTGGATGTTTTAAAACTCCAGGGCAATCTCCGCAGTCCAAAAGTAATGTGGTCAAAAAATGTACTGAAAGTCTATGTGTTAAGTCCCAATACCGACAATCTCCGCAGCCCAGGAGTAAAATAGCAGAGCCCGGACAGTTAAATCATACTTTACCATGACATTGATCCATTAGCTGGATGGTAAAGTGATCAGAAAATGTAGCGGAAGTCCCATGCAGAATGTCCCCATACTGACAATCTGCGCAGCCTGAGAGTAATGTGGTCAGAAATGCACTGGAAATCTGAAATTTTTATGTATGAAACCAACAATTTCCACAGCCTGAGAGTAAAACAGAGGAGTCCAGACAGTTAAATCATACTTTCCCATGACGTTGGTTGGATGTTTAAAGGGGTACTCCGGCCCAAAGACATCTTATACCTTATCCAAAGGATAGGGGATAACATGTCTGATCATGGGGGTCCCGCCGCTGGGGCAATATGGCACGCAGCACCCACCTGTACCTGCTTCCGGAAGCACTGGAGGCTCTGTCTTATGCCTCCCGACCACGGGGACGGAAGATCGTGACCTCACGACTCTGCCCCCGTGTGATGTCATGGGTGTCACGCCCCCTCCCATAGACTTGCATTGAGGGGGCGGAGCAGGACATCACACGGGGGCAGAGTCGTGACGTCACGATCTTCCGTCCCTGTGGTCAAGAGGCATAAGACAGAGCCTCCAGTGCTTCCGGAAGCAGGTACAGGTGGGTGCTGCGTACTATATTGCGGGGGTCCCCAGCGGCGGGACCCCCGCGATCACACATCTTATCCCCTATCCTTTGGATAGGGGATAAGATGTCTTGGGGCCGGAGTACCCCTTTTAAAACTCGTGAGCAATCTCCACAGCCCGAAAGTAATGTGATCAGAACATGTACTGGAAGTCCCATACGGGATGTCCTGATACCAACAATTTCCGCAGCTCGAGAGTCAAACAGCGAAGCTCGGACATTTATGACAGATTTCTGACTATTATTTTTCTGATTTTCAGTGCACAAACAGCATCATTACAAACCTCTTATACGGGTATCAACATGAATTTGAAAATAATGCGAGTGCATGTTATATTATGTCTACTGTGGCGTAGATCCGGAACCCTTGATTCTCTATTGAAATAGGTAATTGTTTTAACTTGTCTCTTCTTGCTTCTTCAACTGCTCCGCATATCTAGAGATTGATGATTTTCACAGTGTATACAGTTCCTACAGAACCATGTGTGACCTTTCTACTGCAGATTTAGTCATTTTTTTTAACCCCTTCATCTGGCCCCCCAGCCCAGTCGCACCCATTGTAATACTGCTTTTTGCTGTTGATGCAATTTCACGCACCCAGTATGGGCAAACATTTACTTCCTTAAAGGGGTACCACCGTGCTGACAACTTATCCCCTATCTAAAGGATAGGGGATAAGTTGCCTGATCGTGCGGGGTCCCGCCTCTGGGGACCCCCGCGATCTCACATGCAGCACCTCGATCTCATCAGGCCCGGAGTGAACATCGCTCAGGGTCTAATGACTGCCGATCACGGGGCCCGAGTATCGTGACGTTATGGCTCCACCCCCATGTGACGTCACGCTCCGCCCCCTCAATGTAAGTCTATGGCAGGGGGCGAGACAGCTGTCTCGCTCCTGCCATAGATTTGCATTGAGGGGGCGGAGCGTGATGTCACACGGGGGCGGAGCTGTGACGTCACGATCACCGGCCCCATCATCAGACCCGGAGCGGATGTTCGCTCCGGAGCCTGATGAGAGCGGGGTGCTGCGTGCGAGATCGCGGGGGTCCCCAGCGCAATCAGGCAACTTATCCCCTATCCTTTAGATAGGGGATAAGTTGTCAGCACGGTAGTACCCCTTTAAAGGGGTTACCCACCATAATGTGATTTTAGTACGTACCTGCCAGACAGTAATTGACATGCTTAGGTAGGATCCGCATTTGTTTTGAGGCTAAATGGCTTTGTTGTGAGATTACTATAACGCTGTGGATATATTTTTGTGAACTGGCTATTTCCTGTTGGAGTTCATTCTCTCAAACTACAAATCCAATAGTTCCTTGCTTGTAAGTGTGAGGTCACTTTTCTTCCTCCCACACATCAGCCACCCCACCCACTGAAACACACCTGTGATCTCTTCCATGCAAAAGACCAGTGCTTTCTGACCAGGGTGCCTCCAGTCGTTGCAAATTCTTGCAGAATGATCTCCCACCCAGCGGTCGCTCCACCCACTAAAGCAAAGACATTCTCCTTCTGAACACCTGACTAGTGATGTCATGTCTCGACAGCCACCCTACCCATTATAAACACAAATGAGCTGCATCCATTCAAAAGACCAGTGTTTTCTAACCAGTGTGCCACCAGCAGTTGCAAAAATATGATTTGTTGCAGAATGATCTCTCTCCCAGCCAGCGGTCACTCCATCCATTGAAGCAAAGACAGGCTGCCTGTCACCACCTGACTAGTGATGTAATGTCTCGGCCGCACTGCAACCTGGGAAAACCTGAGACAACAGTAATTTTGTATGCTGTTAAAAATAAACATCGGGACACAGATGTAATAAGTGTAATAATTGTGAGACCAGCCATCAAACACAGGTACAGACACTTTATTATGAACTACACTAGCTTTACAGCCCCTGTCGCATAGTCAAATAAATAAAAATCCCGGAATAGCCCTTTAAAACCCTCTTTAAGTTTGTCTTTGCTTATTGTTCCATTGGATTGGCCTGAAAAACACAAGCCATGATTTCTATCCGTGTAGACAATAGTGCAGGCAGTATGCACATAGTGAAATAATATACAATCCATCACTGAGGTCACGTATATCAGGTATATAATGCATAATGCATGCACATCCATTAGCCAGCAGACAGTAATGCCCAGGGTGGGTTTATTCTTGCTTCTCTTATCACATTATAACACTGATTATTTCAGGCCTGCACTATATCCTATAGGCTTCATGTTACGAGAAGTGAGGCTTGATGCTGCAATGTAGTATCTCTCCAGGGGATATTTAAAGGGGTACTCTGCCCCTAGACATCTTAGCCCCTATCCAAAAGGATAGGGGATAAGATGTCTGATCGCAGGGGTCCCGCCACTGGGGACCGCAGTAATCTCCCTGCTGCACCCGGCGTTCGTTTAGAGCGTCGGGTGCAGCGCCAGAGGCTGGTGACGTCACGGTCATGCGCCACTTGTGATGTCATGGCCACGCCCCCTCAATGCAAGTCTATGGGAGGGGGCATGACTGCCGTCATGCCCCCTCCCGTAGACTTGCATTGAGGGGCGTGGCCATGGCGTCACGAGCGGGACATGACCGTAATGTCGCGAGCCTTCGCCCTGCATCGCCAGTCATCCGGCACAGAGCAAAGTTCGCTCCGTGCACCGGATTTCTGGGATGCCGCAGCGGAGGTCGCGGGGGTCCCCAGTGGCGGGACCCCCGCGATCAGACATCTCATCCCCTATCCTTTGGATAGGGCATAAGATGTCTAGGGGCGGAGTACCCCTTTAAGTAAATATAGGAAAAAGGAATTCTTAAAGAGGTTGTCTCACACAGTAATACTCACGCAATACTGGGCATCTCTTATTCACGGTCATCCCCATCCAATCAATAATTCCCATCCTCCGCTGCCTGTCAGATTGTGAGACACAGGCCTTTCTTCTGAAGCACTTTAGCTTACAGCCTCTTGAGGATGTAAATAACTCACTTATTCAGCCAGCCGTACATGCAAACTGATGAGATGATTAAAGAGGTATTCAGGGATTTTTTTTATTTATTTTTTATTTGACTATGCTACAGGGGCTGTAAAGTTAGTGTAGTTCATAATATAGTGTCTGTACCTCTGTTTGATGGTGGTCTCACAATTCTTCTGTGATTTTTGTCCCTATGTTTATTTTTAACAGCATACAATATGAGTGTTGTCTCAGGTTTTCCCAGGTTGCAGTGCAGTCAGAGACATTACATCACTAGTCAAGTGTTCAGAGGAAGCCTGTCCTTTGCTTCAATGGGCGGAGCGATGGCTGGATGGGAGGGAGATCATTGTGCAAGAATTGTAGTTTTGCACCCTGATCAGAAAACACTGGTCTATTGCATGGAAAGTATCATAGGTGTGTTTCAATAGGTGGGGTGGTTAATGTGTGGGAGAAAAGTGACCTCACACAAATATGGAATCATGGGACTTGTAGTTTGAGGTAACGAACTCTCACAGGAAATAGCCAGTTGACAAAAAGATATCCACAGTATTATGTTAATCTCACAGCATAGCCATTTAGCCCAGAGACAAGCGCAGATCCTTCCTAAGCATGTCCGTTACTGTCTGCCAGGTACGTACTAAAATCACCTTAGGGTGGAGAACCCCTTTAATGCAGAATGTAGTACGTAAAGAAGAATAGCACAATACCTGGGAATCTGTATAAATATATATATATATATAAATATATATATATATATAGCATCTTTATTTGAGCAACTGGCTCAGTTCAAAAGCCCCACCAGCTTTATCTTCTGTACATAGAAGATTTACTTAAAAAGAAGTAGCAACTTTGCTAATAAAAAAATAAAAAGTCACTGTAGCACTAGCACCAAAATGTAACTTTTAATAACCTATGGGTTCATGTATCGGCATAAATTTCAAATTTCAATAATGATGAGTACCTAAACCATACTGTATCTATTGGTGGCAAAAATATATAATAGCAACACAGTATAAGGTCTCAAGGAAAATCATCAAGTCACGCCCCCTCCCATAGACTTGCATTGAGGGGGCGTGGCTGTGATGTCACGAGCCTCCGATGCTGCACCTGTCGCTCTAAACGAACGCCGGGTGCAGCAGGGAGATCACAGGAGTCCCCAGCGGCGGGACCCCCTCGATCAGACATCTTATCCCCTCCTTTGGATAGGGGATAAGATGTCTAGGGGCGGAGTACCCCTTTAATGGACATTTAGTGATCAGACCTGCCTTTTGGTTCATTACAAACGTAGAGGCGTTGTCATATGAGAAGTAGAACAACCGGTTTTCTTCTTGATCATCCAGATGTATAGAGCACCCGTCCCTCCATTATATTCAGGATCTGAATGGAGACACCGCAGACTAGGTACACATTCTGGTTTTCGTGGACTTTGTACTTAGATCATTCTTCTGTCTTCAAATGTCAGGATACGCCCGAGAGAGAGACTAAACCTGAAAAAGAATAAAATGCTCTTAAAGGGGTATTCCGGGCAAAAACATTTTATCCCCTGTCCAAAGGATAGGGGATAAGATGTCTGATCGCGGGGGCGGGGGCGCTGCTGAGACCCCCCACGATCTCCCTGCAGCACCCGCATTCTATAACGCAAAGTAGATAAATGCAATTTTCACGCAAAAATGGCAAAAATAATGCCAATTTTTTTCTGAAATAAAATGAAACAAGTGGAAACCTAATCTGAGGTTCACAAAGCCAAGTTGTGTGAAACGGCTGTACCTCTAATGATTGTACCGTCCTGTACATCCGCAGTGATGGAATAAAAGCCTGGGAGCATAATGGTAAGTTCCACATCTTCTATTCTCCTTCTATTTTGGTTACCAGACTGCGATCTGCATTGCTGAGCACCACCAAAATGGGCAAGTGTTTTAGATCACCACACGGCCGGTGCTAGGACTATTTGGAAGCAGATTTTGCAGAAAGAATTGATGAGGGGTATTCCAGCCAAATACATCTTATCCCCTATCCAAAGGGGCAAGGTAGGGATCAAATTATTCAGCGTCCCCCGCACTCTCCGTCAGTACCTGTGGTTAGTGCGGGAGTGAACATGTGACAGTTTTTCTTTAAAGGAAAACTGTCACTTGTTTTCTCCCGCACTAACCACAAGTACTGGTGGATAGTGCGGGAGATGCTAATTAAAATGAGCCCTACCTTGTCCGGATCTGCGCTGCCGTTCTCCCGTAATTGCAGTTTTATTATCTGTTGAAATCTTCCTGTAACTGGCATGGGCGGGGATTTGGCGCTTAACTGGCACTGACGTCAGCGCAGCTTATGAATATTCATGCCCCCTCCCTCCAGTTAGGAGCGGCGAAGAGAGCGAGAACTGGAGGGAGGGGGGATGAATATTCATAAGCGGCGCTGACGTCAGTGCCAGTTAATTTCTTCTGTCGTATTCAGCAGCTAATAAGTCCAGGAAGGATTAAGATTTTTTAATAGAAGTAATTAGCAAATCTGTTTAACTTTCTGGCACCAGTTGATTTAAGAAAAGAAAAAAAAAAAGTTTTCCACCGGAGTACCCCTTTAAGAATTGTTTGTGGGGAAGAATGGGCCAAAATCCCACCAGAGCAATACATGCCACTAGTTTCTCCATACAGGAGGTGTCTTGAAGCTGTCATTACCAACAAAGGTTTCTGTACAAACTATTAAATAAATATCATGTACAAACTGTATGTGTTATACTTTATCCCTCAGTCGTTTCACACTATTACGCATAACTTCATTTCTGAGCCGATTTGTTTGGTTCTTTGGATGTATGGGCTACTTGGGCTGTTACCAACATCTGGTGAAGATTTAAAGGGGTACTCCGGTGAAAACCTTTTTTCTTTTAAATCAACTGGTCCCAGAAACTTAAACAGATTTGTAAATTACTTCTATTAAAAAATCTTAATCCTTCCTGTACTTATTAGCTGCTGAAGACTACAGAGGAAATACTTTTATTTTTGGAACACACTGCTCTCTGCTGACATTATTATAATAATAATAACTCACTATTTATATAGCGCTCACACCTATTTGTAGATGTTGTCCTTAGTGGGATTTACAACCCACAACCCCAGTCTGCAAGGTAACAGTGCTAACCACTGAGCCACTGTGCTGCCCTAACCATATATTTGCTTAAATGGACAGAGATGTCAGCAGAGAGCACTGTGGTCATGATGTCATCAGAATCTCCTCTGTAGTATTCAGCAGCCAATAAGTACAGGAAGGATTAAGATTTTTCAATAGAAGTAATTTACAAATCTGTTTAACTTTATGGCACCTTTTGATTTAAAAGAAAAAAGGTTTTCACCGGAGTACCCCTTTAAATCTTTGGCTATATATTTAGTGAGAAAAATGGTGACGTGTTCAATACCTGCCGTACATATCTGTGTTTAGGCTACAGCCCAAAAATAATATGACAAGGATCATTCAGGGAAAACAACCTCTTATGAAGTTGCGGTAGTTCTATTTTATCTCAAGTGCTGGAACAAGTGATTTCTCCTACTTGAGATAACATTTCACAGGACTTTGTGGAGAGAACAATACGTGTTATCTCTGTTTACTGAACACCTCTAAGAGGATATTAATAGGTTTCCCATCCTACTAGGTAGATAAGGTGAAGCTGTAAATGTTAGGCTACTGACACACTGCCATTGCTCCCCGTCAAGAACGGCCGTCAAAGTCTCTTTTTGTTTTTCCTTACTCTATAGGGGCCGTCACGCCTCCTCCCATAGACTTGCATTGGCGTGACATCACGATACTCCGTCCCCGTGGTCGGAGGCATAACACTAAGAGCCTCCAGCGCTTCCTGCAGTGCTTACAGGTGGGTGCTGCATGCTAGATTGCGGGGGTCCCCAGTGGCAAGACCCCCGCGATCAGACATCTTATCCCCTATCCATTGGATAGGGATAAGATGTCTTGGGGCCGGAGTATCCTTTTAGGCTAAGTTCACACTGTGGAATTTCTGGGCAGAATTTCTGCCGGAGATCGAGTCAGCGGCACTAGGACCGCGTGGACTACATTGCTGTCCCCATAGATGGCAATGCATTTCTGAGCAGATCTCCCAAAAGATCCATCCAGAAATGTATAGCAGTCTATGGGATCAGCAATGCAGTCTGCTCGGTCCTAGCGCCGCCGGCTTGATTTTTTTTTTTTTTTTTTTTTTAAATGGCCATAATTTTTACAGCCATAAAAGGTGCATTTTACTCATTTTAAATGTAACATGGCAAGAAAATAAATGTTTCTATGCATTTGTCCAACTATTTGGGTGTGTTTTTGTACAATTAATGCTTCAATACACTTGAAAACTTACAAAAAAAATACCCACAAAACAGCACAAATAGCTTTTACAAAGCCTTGCAAAACAAAAAATACTTCCCCCCCCCAAAAAAAAAGGGTAAAAAAAAAAATAAAAAAAAAATAAAAAACTTCACAGCTGAAACTCCAAAGATTACACTGTGGAGCGGAATCTCGTTGACAGTAATGTTCTACTGCTCCACCGGATTTTCTGAATGTAACTGCTATAAGGAATTACCCTCGAAAATTAGGTAGTGTGAACCCGGCCTAAGGTCCACTACATTTAAGTTGCCACCAAAACAAAAAAAAGTGT
This sequence comes from Hyla sarda, assembly GCF_029499605.1. NCBI lineage: Eukaryota > Metazoa > Chordata > Amphibia > Anura > Hylidae > Hyla > Hyla sarda. Next base: position 17,436,240 of record NC_079198.1, on the reverse strand, counting down.
TTTCAAATAAATATAATCTAAAAACGCCACTAAAACATAAATAATAAAAATTACTTTTCCAGAATTTTTTTGATGTAATTTAAAGGCACAAGAAAAAAAACACAAGACAACAACAAAATTCGAACCTGGCTTTGAAGAGAATAAACTGCGTGCAGTGCTGCAACATACACCTAAAGACAGGTTTCGTGCAGTTTTGGAAGGATGCCGAAATATTATTTTTTTTTATCCTACAACCCCATTTTAGGCTGGGTTCAGACTATGAAATTTCCAAGCATAATGACACTTAGAAATTCCAGTGCAGCAGAATCCCATTGCTATCAATGGGATTCCGCTGCACAGTCCACGCTTCAGAATTTTAGGGGCGGGGCTTGCTGAATGGTCGTGCTCATTCTTTCGTCAGAATCCGTGCGGAATACATAGCCAAATATGTCTGATTCAGTCTGTACAGTCTGCCCTCTGCAATGTCAACCTTGCCTTATTATTTGCAGAAACCTTTAAAAAAAAAAAAAAAAAAGAATTTCCTAATTTCACAGAACCCGCAGGACAAGTTGCAATTAGAGATGAGCAAACTTACAGTAAATTCGATTCGTCACGAACTTCTCGGCTCGGCAGTTGATGACTTTTCCTGCATAAATTAGTTCAGCTTTCTGGGGCTCCAGTGGGCTGGAAAAGGTGGATACATTCCTAGGAAAGAGTCTCCTAGGACTGTATCCACCTTTTCCAGCCCACGGGAGCACCTGAAAGCTGAACTAATTTATGCAGGAAAAGACATCAACTGCTGAGCCGAGAAGTTCGTGACGAATCAAATTTACTGTAAGTTTGCTCATCTCTAATTGCAATGAATACTTACTGAAATCTGATATTGTGCAGAATTTCTGCTGCAAATTCTAGTGGAAATCTTAAAATAACCTTTTTTTTCTTATCTTATACCACAACATATACGTTTCAACAGGATAAACAAGGTGTAATCACAGGGTGTAATAGACATATAAGACAACAGTGACCTCTGCTGCAGCCTGGAAGAAATGTCTATGTACGCTGAAGGCAAAGAAATCATGACAACCATCCATTGTTCTGCAACTAAAGAATATAAAACATTCACTCACAGGCTGGGTTCACACAGCGTATAGAGACAAATCTATGCAGAGGAAAAGTTGCCCAGTTGCCCATAGCAACCAATCAGAGCGCTTCTTTCATTTTTAGGAAGGCCTATGAAAAAATGAAAGAAACAATCTGATTGGTTGCTATGGGCAACTGGACCACTCTTCCTCTATACAAGTCGACTACATTTGGGCCATTAAAATGAATAGGGCCCGCTATTGTAAGCCACAGTAGCCGACAGTTACCTGGGACGTACGGCATAGGGTAGGTTCACACTGTTAGGCTGGGATCACATCACATTTTAGGCAATACGGGACCGCATACGGCTGGGGGGAGCTAAAACCAGGCGCTCCCGTATCCCTGCCGCATGCGGCCCGTATGTAATGAATTTCAATGAGCCGACAGGAGTGAAACGCTGACTCCAGTCGGCTCATTTTTGCCCCGTATGCGGTTTTCCCACTGGGTCTATGCATATGGCAGGGATATGTGAGCGCCCGGTTTTAGCTCCCCCCCAGCCGTATGTGGTCCCATATTGCCTAAAACGTGATGTGAACCCAGCCTTAGTCGTATTCGTCAGTATGGTGTCCATTTTAGGACATAGTTAGTCGTCAGCCGTAACTCTGTCCTCCGTCAGGTGAAATGGCGTCCCGCCTCTTCCCTCGGACCAATCGCCATCAGTCGTCAGCCACAACTCCCTCGTCCAAAACGCTGTCATGCCTCAGACGATTCTCCCTCAGTCGCAACTTCCTGCCGCATAGCAGAGCCGACGCTGCACAGCATGTATAACAGAGTCGAAACTGTGAAACTTGCACGTGTACTACAGACACTACATGTGCTGCAGAGTCTGTATAGCAGAGCCCACACTGAATAGCGTGTACAGCAGAACCCGTATAGCAGAGAGCCGACACTGACTCGACTCTGCTACACGGCAGGAAAGTTTTTCATCTGAGAGATGACGGCGTTTCGGATGAGAGACTTTAGAATGACAAAGGAAGGAGGAGGGAGTTTGCGGCTGACGCCTGACGGAGATTGGCCCGAGGGAGGAGGCGGGACGCCGTTTCACCTGACGGAGGACGGAGTTACGGCTGCCGACTGACGATGTCCTAAAATGGACACCGTACGTCAGCATTCAACCGAAAACAGGATGACGATGTTTACTGTTAATGTGAGCAGCGGATCCTATTGATTTTATTTAAAGAGGACTCAACAGCGGGTGCAGCTGTTAGGTGACTCTGTTTAGCCTTAAAAATCAATGAGGTCTGCTGCATCTGTTACCAATTTACGTCAGCATCTTGTTTTCAGCTAAATGCCGACGGATCCAAATAAGTGGAGTACTGATGTAGTGTAAGGCTAAGTCTCCACTTGGTTTTTTGCACTGCATTTTTAGGGATTAAAAAAACGCCTGAAAAATCGCCAGTGCAAGTGACGTCATCATGCGTTTTTTCTGGTGTTTTTTTCATTTGTGTGGAAATTGCACCTTGGCGTTTTTTTGGTACCCAAAATTTCTTGAGTACCAAAAAAAAAAAAAGGATGCAGCAGTGATGGAAATTTTTTTATTAAACGCAATGTATATATTTTATAACCCAATTTTTATTATTTTTTAATAAAGTGTGTGTTTCACTTTTTTTTTTTTTATACATTTTTAAAAAATTTTATGTAGTACTACTACTCCCAGCATGGAACAGACTGTTCCATGCTGGGAGTGGTAGTACCTGTACTATAGACATATCGCCCCGGGTGTCAGTCCTGACACCCGATGCGATCGTCCATAATATAGCAGAGAAGCGAGTGGGTCTATACATCGCTCGCCTCTCTGCACTATACTCCGGCCACTGATGTCAACAGAAATTCATATTTCCCACCCAGAGCTGTGATTGGCCGGATGGTTGCAGCCAATCACAGCTCTGAGGAAAAGATGAATGAATGAGTGGCCGGTGTGAGGTGGTTTTTTGCGCCCCGTGAATGATTCACGGGGGCGCAAAAAAAACACCTCACACCGGCCCGGAGTATAGTGCAGAGCAGGGATGCGAGCGATGTATACAGCCGCTCCATCTCTGCTATAGACAGGACGATCACATCGGGTGTCAGTAGTGACATCCACTGTGATGTGTCCTTAAGCAGGCACTACTACTCCCAACATGGAGCACACTCTGCTCCATGCTGGGAGCTGTAGTACCTGTATTAATAGACAGATCGCAGCAAGTGTAACTTCTGACACTCGCTGCGATCTGTCTATTAATGCAGGTACTACAGCTCCCAGCATGAGGCAGAGTGTATTCCATGTTGGGTGTAGTATTACCTGCAGTTATGAAAAGATCACAGCGGGTATCACTTCTGACAGCCGCTGTGATCCTCCTGTATAATGTATGGATGCAGCGGCCGCTCTCCTATGGTCCCCTGCACGGCCGTATATATACACATATTCCTATTTCTCACAGAGAGCTGTGATTGGCTGGAACCATCTGGCCAATCACAGCTCTGTGGGAAATATGAATAGGTGTATATATACGTCAGGGCAGGGGACAATAGAAGAGCGGCTGCCCGCATCTATATATTATACAGAAAGATCGCAGCGGGCGATCTGTCTATTAGTACAGGTAGTACTACTCCCATCATGGAACAGTGTGTTCCATGCTGGGAGTAGTAGTACTAACTAAAAAAAAATTAAAAAACAAAGCAAAAAAGTGAAAAACACACGCACAATACATTTTTATAATTGTCGGCTACATTTTTATTTCCCCGCACACATAAATTGATCCCTGTTTAAAAAGTAATAGTTTTTTCCGAACAGAATTGTGTGAAGCTACTCCGCTCGGAAATTCTGCTGCAGCAGAGTCCTTTTGAGATCAATGGAATTCTGTTGTGCTGCGTGTACGGCGGAATTTCCACAGCAGAAGATTCCGGTGTCCGCAGAAACATTGAACCGTTAAATGTTTGTATGGATTCCGCCCAGAAATGCATTTCCAAACAGTGCTGGGGGGGGATTTATCATTCATTTTGGAAGGTTTTTGTGTTCTATATTTGTCGCATGTGTTCGATTTTGATTTAGAACAAAACAAAAGGATTCTAGTTTAGAACACTTTCAGTTTTGCCTTTTGAGTGGCCATGAATTTACCTTGTTCGTTTTTAGTAAATTGCCCTTTTTTGGCGCAAGTTTGGTCCAAATCTACACCAAGGCAGACCACACGCGATAAAGGGACCACACACAGCCAAAAAAAAATGTCACTGGGGGTGGGGGGGTGGATTTCAGTTGTTACGTGATTTGTCTCCACCCTTTTTTGGGGCGGTGGTTTGGTGCACACCAAACTACCGCCCCAAATAAAGGAGAAGAAAAAACACTTAGCTACGTGACCTTTTTGTAAATTCCAGCAAATGTTTGGAATGTATTTTCCAGGCAGACATTCCACCTGTTTTCGGCCGTGTGAACATGGCCTAATTAAAGGGGTACTCCGCCTCCAGACATCTTATCCTTTATACACAGAATAGGGGATAAGATGTCTGATCGTGGGGGTCCAGGGATTCGTTTAGAGTGTCGGGCAAAGCGCCGGAGGCTCGTGACGTCACCGCTGCGCCCGGCTCGTGACGTCACGGCCACACCCCCTCAATGTAAGTCTATGGGAGGGGACGTGACGGACGTCACGCCCCCTCCCATAGACTTGCATTGAGGGGGCGTGGCTGTGATGTCACAAGCCTCCGCCCCGCATCGCCAGTCATCCGGCATGGAGAGAAGTTTGCTACCTGCACCGGATGCAGTCGAGATCAGACATCTTATCCCCTATCCATTGGATAGGGGATAAGATGTCTAGGGGTGGAGTACCCCTTTAAGAATGAAGGGTGTGGATGTCTGGGGATAATTAGCACTGACTGAGGAGAAGGCCTCATATGAGGAGGAGCTGTAAGTCAAGGGTTTGGTGGGTCACACAGAGCCAGGACTTGTGAGTACAGAGAGGAATACAGAGGATTATTACTTCTCGTGAACATCTTGTGATTTGCTCTGAAGATCCAGGGATTCTGGGAGCGTTCGACATATATGTACTGGTGGTCGGCTGCGGTTTCAGTCCTACAACAAAAACTGATATGTTTAAAAAAAAAGTCACTATCTGACGCCGTTTGGCGCCTTAAAATGAATGGGGCACCGCGGGGATACAGCAGCAGTTGGATTTTAAATTTTCCTGCCAGATCTGGCTGCTTTATCCCCAAACTGTGGTGTGAATGCCGCCTTAGGCGGCTGCTTCCACACTATGGGATTTACCGTTTTTAAAGATCTGTTATAGGGACCCATTTAAAACAGCCGTTACAAAATCCCATTATAGTCTAGACCACTTTTACACTTTCCTATTTTGATCATTGTTTTACCAAAATCCGTAGTGGGTACAAAACATGGGAGAGCTGCAGATCTTTCCATTATAGTCTTCGGGTCTATTCACACAGCAGAATTCCGCCTTAAATTAAAGCCCATAGATTTCTATGGGATTCGCACTCCCATTCAAACTTCTGAATTTCCGCTTGGCTTATAAGTTCTTATGTCAAAAAACTGCTTTGTGAAAGTGTGTGCTTTATTTTTAATTTTTTTTTTTGGTGGCCAGATGTTACACTAAATGTTCTAGTACTATGTAAGATGCACTATATACAATCAGCTGATACTGTCTACAATTTGGACACAGTAAAGTTGGATCAGGCCCCCTATGTATGTGCCTGTTGTAGTGGCTCATGCGGTTTGTATCCCTTTTTAAGTTGCTTTATGTTGTAATTTTTTGATAACTGATTTAGGAAGCCTGTATGCCAGTTTTTGACACACATTGCATTAGAATTTTAGCACCTTTTTTTTAGGAAAACCTCCCCTAGTCTAACTTGCTTTGTGCTGTTTTTGGAGACAGTGACAGTTCTTAAGAAGAAGCAATAAGCTTTGTGCGTTTTATCTTTTTGTTTATTAGCTTTTCACATGCCACACAGTTCTGAGACCCCTCAGATCAAGTTTTCTGCAGCAGGTTTTCTGCAGTGAAAAATCTGCAGCAGACTCCATTGAGGCCAATGTAATGTGCCACGGATTTTCCACTGTGGAAATTCAGATGCAATGAGAAACTCGCAGGTAACGCGCCTGTAGATAAAAGTATACGATAAATAAAATAAAAAAAACACGTGCATTCACATCACGATTTTGCTATACAGTTCCCGTATACTGGTTTGTATAGGAAAACCGTATACATAGACCTCCCATGCAAAAAAAATGTATGCAACAAGATGCGGTTGTGTAAGTTTTTGGTCGTGAATGGTTGTTTTTTTATTTTTTATTTTTTTTACCGTACCCAAAACTGCAGTCTACTACGGTTTTGTGTCCTGTTTAAAATGAACCGTATACAATTTTATTTTTATTTTTTTAACACCGAAGTCAATGAAAAAACTGATGTCTACAGTGCCATACGGTTTTTGGGATACCTTTTTTATTTTGTTCATAGCAAACCTCCCCTACTTTCCTTGGAATTTCAGTAAAACAATTGGAACTTTATTGCACTAAAGTGTTTACAAAAACAAAGTATACACTTGCAAAATCGTGATGTGAATGCCCCTTATCCGAACAGCTTGGACCACATTTTTAGTTGCACTTAGAGATGAGCGAACTTACAGTAAATTCGTCACGAACTTCTCAGCTCGGCGGTTGCTGACTTTTCCTGCATAAATTAGTTCAGCTTTCCGGTGCTCCGGTGGGCTGGAAAAGGTGGATACAGTCCTAGGAAAGAGTCTCCTAGGACTGTATCCACCTTTTCCAGCCCACGGGAGCACCTGAAAGCTGAACTAATTCATGCAGGAAAAGCCATCAACTGCCGAGCCGAGAAGTTCGTGACGAATTGAATGTACTGTAAGTTCGCTCATCTCTAGTTGCAGTCATGGAGGCTGAAAAGACCCAATTGATGCACCAGGCATCTCTGAAAGGAATACCTGAAGCATATTGTATATTTAAAATGTGCATGTTGGTTCACACATATAAGGGAATATATCACTAGCAAAAAAATGCAAAATTTGCTGCACAAGTGTGTGGTTTTTCCAATTGCTGCGCAAAAATGTATTACAATGTGCACGTCACTTCATAAATTGGCGTAAATGACAGTAAGCCCCTGCACCACAGTACAAAAAAGGTTGAAAAGCTCACACAATCCTATGCAGCTGGTCTCTGGAGAATATTGGCACAATAAAATGATAAATTCAGCGTACCAATGATGAAACCAGCGCAGACATGGTGATTTTGGTGCAATCGCAAAATTTAAAAAAACACCGCACGCAATACTGCAGGGGCACGCCAGTTGATAGACTCCCCCGTAGTATTATGAACTGACACAGAATATGATGGATAGATTTGCACCTTTTTTTCTGTGATTTGAGTGTAAATATCTCCTATGCTTTGTTGCAGTGAAGCCCTGGTCTGATGGATCTCACATTGTACTTGTTTTGTCTAGTTTGTTCCTTTTTATTAAAGGGGTACTCCACTGGAAAACATTTTTCTTTTTTAAATCAACTGGTGCCAGAAAGTTAAACAGATTTGTAAATTACTTCTATTAAAAAATCTTAACCCTTCCAGTACTTACCAGCTGCTATATGCTCCACAGGAAGTTCCTTTCTTTTTGCATTTCTTTTCTGTCTGACCACAGTGCTCTCCGCTGACACCTCTGTCCATGTTAGGAGCTGTCCAGAGTAGAAGCAAATCCCCAGAGAAAACCTCTCCTACTCTGGACAGTTCCTAAAATGGATAGAGGTGTCAGCAGAGAGCACTGTGGTCAGACAGAAAGGAACTTCCTGTGGAGCATATAGCAGCTGATAAGTACTGGAAGGGTTAAGATGTTTTAATAAAAGTAATTTACAAATCTGTTTAACTTTCTGGGACCAGTTGATTTAAAAGAAATTGTTTTCCAGTGGAGTACCCCTTTAAATACTTACTAAGATCTGTTTTATCCTACTCCTATAGCAAATGGGAGCTGACGACAAGATAAAAATGCAGGTTCCGTCTGCTGTGCCAGTCCAGATACCCGTCACTCCTAACCATCTACCGGCAGCTGTGCCCATGCAGATAGCCACATTGACTCCCACTGTACCCATAGCTCTCCCTGTGACACCAGGTATGTTCTCTGTTCTACAATGGAAACACACGGCCCCACACTGCCTTTTAAAGGATTGGTGATGACTTTTGATACCCTCCCAAATTTTAAAAATAAAGGGGCCTGATAGCCTGAAAAAAATAAAGTATAAGTGTATTTTATATGTTGTGACACACAGGCACACACCACACACACACACATTCTTATCTTTACAAGTGATTTTCATCATGTGATTTAATTCTATTGAAGGAATTATTTCTTTTGAACTGGGGGACCCGAAAAAAAAAAAAAACGAAAAAAAAATACACTTACATGTGCGATTATTTTATTTTTTTTGTTAATTTTCTAAACCTATGGAGCATTTATTCCCACTATTAACTGCTAATCGACTGACACTGAACCTTGGCATGGCTTACTAGAATCATCCATCATAATTTTGGCGCAGTAGGGCCACACCCCGTTTATTGACTACATAATAAATATGTGCATTTTTTTTTCTTAGGCCACAGTTGAAAGAGTATCTATAATAACTATACTTTTGTTATAAGCCTGAAAGTTTCTTTAAAAATTTGCCTTTAATGCTTAAATTAAAGGGGTACTCCGGTGGAGACTACAGATTTGTAGTTGACTTCTATTTAAAAATCTTTATCCTTCCAGTACTTTTTAGCAGCTGTATGCTACAGAGGAAATTTTTTTTCTTTTTGAATTTCTCTTTTGTCTTGTCCACAGTGCTCTCTGCTGACACCTCTGTCCGTCTCAGGAACTGTCCAGAGCAGTATAGGTTTGTTATGGGGATTTTCTCCTGCTCTGGACAGTGCCTGATATAGGCATCAAGTGTCGTGACAAAAAAATTCAAAAAGAAAAGAATTTCCTCTGTAGCATACAGCTGCTAACAAGTACTGGAAGGGTAAAGATTTTTTAATAGAAGTCATTTACAAATCTGTTTAACTTTTTGGCACTAGTTGATTTAAAATAAAAAATAAATTAAATACATTTCACGGAGTACCCCTTTAATAGGTTTCCATAACTTGTGATGCCACTTTAAAATTCTGGTTATCACAACAGTTCATAAACACATTAAATTATTTCCATTTTAAAGTCTCTTTTTATTTTTTTCTCCCTCCCATAGTTATCGCCCAGCCTCTGCCGCAGCCCCTGCAGCCTCCCCAAGTTGTCCTAAATGTGCAGACCGCTCCACAGGCCTTCAACCCGATGGGCATGTCTTATGGGCCTTATGGAGGGCCCATGGGAGCTATGGGTGGGCCTATGGGATTGGGACCTATATCTTGGAGCACCGGACTCTTCGGGTGTTGTGATGACATACCAATCTGTAAGTGTTACTGTATTGTCCAACTTCTTTGGCCCAGAATTTTTTTAATTCCACACAATGGGACCCTTTATTTTACCATATAGTGTATGGGGGGGGGGGGGGGGGGGTGTATTTCTGGGGTTAAAGGTGGGGGCTAGAGACAATTTCCAAATTACTCTGGGAGTTTGCTTGGTTAAAATCACATTCACTTTATTCTGCAGGTCAGCATTAGAGATGAGCGAACTTACAGTAAATTCGATTCGTCACGAACTTCTCGGCTCGGCAGTTGATGACTTATCCTGCATAAATTAGTTTAGCCTTCCGGTGCTCCGGTGGGCTGGAAAAGGTGGATACAGTCCTAGGAGACTCTTTCCTAGGACTGTATCCACCTTTTCCAGCCCACCAGAGCACCGGAAAGCTGAACAAATTTATGCAGGAAAAGTCATCAACTGCCGAGCCGAGAAGTTCGTGACGAATGAAATTTACTGTAAGTTCGCTCATCTCTAGTCAGCATGACTACAACTGTGTGTAGGTTTTTATTTTATTTATTTTTTATTTTTTTTTAACTTTTCATTTGTTTAAAAAACATGGAAAAGGAGATTTATTATTTAGGCTCTGTTTTATTCTATATTTTGAAAAGTTTTTTTTACTTACACTCCCTCTAGGGGAGTCGTGCATGTAATCATTTGATAGCTTATAGAGTACACTGCAATGCATAGGTCATATCTACTATCTAGTAGTACTCCCTGCTTATGGCGAGCTGTAATAGTAAATCTAACATGGTAGCCACAGAGGATTTCTGAAGCCAGTCGCAACGGTTTTGCAGGTAGTGACTAAAGACATGAGCAGCCGATCAAGTAGCCTCCTAGATGCTGTGGTCAATGGACAACTGTAAAAAGATGGAAGATGTCTATTATGGAAATCAAAAAAGTGTTCTAGTCCCCCTACAGCACCACCAAAGGAAGAATAAAGCATTACATAGATATAGGAATCAGTGTACAGCGGTCCCTCAAGTTACAATATTAATTGGTTCCGGGACGACCATTGTATGTTGAGACCAGAACTCTATGGAAACCTAATTGGTTCTGAAGCCACCAAAATGTCATCCAAAAATAGGAAAAAGTCAGGATTAAAGAAAAATAAGTAGATAACTAATATAGATAAAGCAAATCATTACATATAAAAGTAAGAAAGATCTGCTGGGAGCTGTAAATCACTGTCTATGTCAGTGTTTCCCAAGCAGGGAGCCTCCAGCTGTTGCAAAACTACAACTCCCAGCATGCTGGGAGATGTAGTTTTGCAACAGCTGGAGGCACCCTGGTTGGGAAACAATGGTTTATGTAGAGGACAGGAGCTTCTTCAGGGTCCTATACAGTACACACAGTGTCCCAAATGGAGCCGCCCTTACTTGATGTCCAAAGGAGCAGCTAAACCTGGCACAGGTAAGGAGTAGTACAGAACTTGTAGTTCCTCCCTGTACTGTAGGGGGCGCAACCAGACAGCCAGTCAGTGAAGGCACTTCAGTAATAGAAGTGATTTACCAGTAAAATGCCCATTCTGATTGGTCGGTTCTTCCAGCCATTGACATGTTTCACAGATCTGGACTGTCTGGACATTGTATGTTGAGTCTGGTTTCAAGTTACGATGGTCCAGATAAAAAAAAAACATTGTAAGTTGAGGGATCATTGTACTGGAAGACTTGCACACACAAATGACTGTTACTAAGCCCGCTAATGCTTTAGAAGGGTTAATTGTGTGCATCGACATGATTGCTGGTGTCCGCTATTAGTGGTGGGTCACGAGCTGCTGAAAACAGCCCGAACTACCAGTTTGAGGAGTGTTAATTTTATCCCTTTAAGGGTGCGTTCCCACCTGGCGTATACGCAGCATATTTCACGCTGCGCAAAATATTCCTTGCTCACTATACACACAGGGCTTTCCGGCGGCCGTGTGCAGTGAGTTCTGGAGGTGGAGCCACGCGTCAGTCACACCGGCACATGGCCCCGCCTCCAAAACTCACTCCACGCAGAGGGCTGCCGCTGTGTGTATAGGGAGTGAGGAATACGCAGCGTATACGCCAGGTGGGAACGCACCCTAAAAAATAACTTTCCTGTTAGGTTCCCCAACAGATTACATGATTGATAGGGGGTCCAAGCAGTGGAATACCCTCTGATCAGCTTGTAAATTTACATGTCCCATGTCCCTCCTGATCCTAGGCATCTTGGGCTGCCTCTGCCCGGCCTTCCTGCCATGTTACTTGTCTACAATGTTCGGTGAGATGTGTTGCTTTGGTATGCTGCCGGGCGCCATGTTTGCACTAAGAACTGGAGTACGAGAACGATATAAGATCCCGGTGAGTTTTCTTCCACAGATCTGGGGTGTTCTGGTTGGGTGAAGGGCATGAATATAAGGCACTATATAGAGATTGCTATCAATGTAAAGGCCATTGTTTAAAGCGTACCTGTCATTTGAATTTTTTTTTTTTTTACGTTTGACAAAAAAAAAATAATTAGTCGGGGTCTCAGTGCTCAGACCCCAAACAATTAGAATGAGCAAAGAGAAGTGAGTAGTGCACTTCAATCCCCGTGTGGTACTACTCCCTTCTCCTCATTCCTTCCTCTGATTGGGGGTCTCGGCACTGAGACCCAGACTGATCAAAACATTTAACGTCGCTGTGGTGAAAACATTTAAGTTATATAAAAGTGATAGTGTAAAAGGATGCATCCATTTCAGCCTATGACTGGATGTGGGGTGCTTAAAGGGGTACTCCCCTGGCCAGCTTTCGGGAACATTTTGTTACGAACGCTTGGAGTGGGTGGCGAGGGGTTGTGATGTCACAGCCATGCCCCATTGTGATGTCACTCCACGCCCCCTCAATGCAAGTCTATGGGAGGGGGCGTGGCGGCTGCCACGCCCCCTCCCATAGACTTGCATTGAGGGGGCGTGGTGTGATGTCACACTGGGCATGCCCATGATGTCACGACCCCAGCCGCCTGCACCCGGCGTTCTAAAAGAAAGCTGAGTGCTGCACAAAGATCGCGGGGGTCCCAGCGGTGGGACCCCCGCTATCAGACATCTAATTCTCTATCCTTTGGATAGGGGATAAGATGTCTAGGGGTGGAGTAACTCTTTAAAAGCAATATACACAAATTACACTCCAGATGTCACTGCTTTGGTCTTAAAGGAGTACTCTGGTACTTTTTTTTTTTTTTTTAACCCTCCTGTGCCCGGGCTGCCAAGCGAAACAAACTTTAACTCCCCTTCCTACGTTCCCCAGTTGCGTTGCTATCGATGTCCCGTTCTCCAGTCCCCAACTTCTTCCGCTTCCTGTAAGTCAAAGGGTGCGATCACGCTGTGGAATCTCCGCTCGCTGAATTCCGTGAGCGGAGATTCCGCCTGATGGCCGTCGCCAAAGTTGCTCCAGCGCTAGGGCCGCGGGGCACTGAGCCGTCACCATTGACGGCTATGCAGTGCTCGCGGAATCCGCGCCAAAAATGAACATGTTCTTTCTTTGCGCGGAACAATTTCAGCGGCGGAATTATCTGCCGCGGAAATTCCGCAGTGCGAACAGGTCTTGCGGAATTCTGCTGGCAGAGTTCCGCTCGTGAAATTCCGTAGTGTGAACGCACCCAAAGAGTCATGTGACGCTCAGCGTATCACCGGCCGCAGCAGTGTCCCCTCCCCTTTACAGGAAGCAGAAGAAGTCGGGGACCGGAGAACGGGACATCGATATTAGAGCAACGGGGGGAACGTAGGAAGGTGAGTTTATTTATTTATTTTTTTCACTTGGAAGCCCAGCCACATAGGGTTAAAAAAAATAATAATTCTTTAATTGAGGTTTCTAATAGTCGATCACATTCCGAAATTAATCTCAGGGTGTCATTCAAGCCTGAGTGGGAAGGAGGAGGGCATGGGTAGCATGAAAATGTCGCTAAGGCTCCGCCTCCTTGTCTACCTACCAGGCACTGGGACTGACGATTAAAGTTGATCTTACTGAAAGCATTGCCATGCAGAAACATATTGGTAGCGCACGACATTCTGACACAATGGGGGAGAGTTATCAAAACCTGTGCAGAGGAAAAGTTGCCCAGTTGCCCATAGCAACCAATCAGATTGCTTCTTTCACTTCACTTGTTAAAAATGAAAGCAGCGATCTGATTGGTTGCTATGGGGAAACTCAGCAGCTTTTCCTCTGCACAGGTTTTGATAAATCTCCCCTCTTTTAAGTAATGGGGGGGGGGGGGGATCTGACAGGTTTATTTCTATGTTAAAGTTCATATTAACCCTTTTTTTGCTCCTTTTTGGTCTGTTTTTGCAGGGAGACCTCTTGAACGATTACTGTGCCATCTGCTGCTGCCTGGTGTGTGCGCTCTGTCAGATGGCACGAGAAATAAAAGGAAGAGATTGGCACGGTTCCACACTCCCTATGCCTCAGCCTCACCTTCATGTCAACTTTGGCCGCCATCGGCGGTGACGTCACTTTACTATCTCTGATATTTATTTATATATTTATTTAACCTAACGTAATAAACTTCTATTTATTTACTTTGTTTCCTGTTTTTTTATTTTTATTTGAAGGGCAGTTGCGGAAATCACATCTCTCCTTGTTCTGCGGTTAATGCAACTCTTATTATATAAACTGTAAAATGGACCATCAGACTTTTTTTTAAATTTTTTATTATTTATTTTTTTATTTTTTAGCATCCCGACCACCTCTGGGCGCTGCAAGAAGGTGGGACAGCCTGTTTGTGTTTTTTCCGGCAGTAACTAAAACAAATGGCCTCAACCAACAATACCAACGAGGGTTTACACTGTGTGATTTAGTTTCTATTTACATATACACCGGAAAATAAAAATAAGTCCTATGCAAAAATGAAATACTGCTGTATGCCATAGAGCAGAATCTGAGACCTGATACAATAAGAAGTTATTAAACGGGAGCGGGTGGCATGCTCTGCTCCCCTGCGATTTTCATTTTTAAGTTCCCTGATGGGAGCCCTGAATGGCTGGTACTGAGGAGCCATTTAGGGCTCCCGGCGGGGTTTTCAAATAGAAGTGCTGTGGTGAGGAAAGATATATAGAATTGCAGCGCATTTATATAGGTATTGTCCCCTGTAGCGTAATCATATGCGCCCCCCCCCCCCCCCCCTACAGCGCTATTCTACTACAGCGTTATCATTAGCCCCCGGCAGCGCTATGAATGAGAAGTATTCTATTAGCAGCGCATGGGGCTGGGCCGATGCGCTGCTGAAAGAGTACTTGTCTTTTATTGCGCTGCGGTGACATATGTACATAGAAGCACTGTGGGGGCCAGATAACGCTGTATGTCTGGTCCCCACAGCGCTTCCATAATCATATGCCTCGGCAGCGCTATGAATGAAAAGTATTCTATCAGCAGTGCATCGGCCTGGGAAGCCGGCCAGCCCGCTGCGCTGCTGATAGAATACTTTTCATTCATAGCGCTGCGGGGGGAAAATTATATATACACACGCCCTGCGGGGGACAATACCTATATAAATGCATTGCGGGGGGGGCATATGATTGTGCTGCGGGGGACAATAATTACATGCACTGCGGGGGGCAAGATATATAGAAGCGCTGTGGGAGCCAGACATATATATACCCGCCCCCCTTAGTAAGTCTATATATCTTTTCCCACTGCAGTGCTTCTATTTGAAAACCCCGCCGGGAGCCCTGAATGGCTCCTCTGTACCGGCCATTCAGGGCTCCCGGCAGGGAATTTAATACTGAAAGTAAAAACACATCATACATCGCAGGGTTGCGGAGCATGCCGCCCGCTCCCTTGTTTAATAACCTGATCGCGTCAGGGCTCAGAGGTGAGACCTGGTGCGATCAATCCCTCAGCCATGTACTACAACCCCCATCATGTAACAGTCTGTTCCATGATGGGGGTAGTAGTACAAACACTAATGTAGGCTCCCCAGCCACAGCAGACTCCCGCAGCCGGGGAACTACTACTCCTATCATGGAAACAAGTCTGTTCCATGATAGGAGTAGTAGTCCCTCAGCACTGCAGGAGTCTGCTGATGTCACCTCTTCTGAGCATGCTCAGAAGTAATAACGGATATTATAAACCAGGTGCAAACGGATGACATAAAAGCTCATCCGTTTGCCATAGATGTCAATGTTAAAAATAACGGCCATTAAATTACCCGTTTCTTGTGACGGAAGGAAAATTAGCGCGTGTGCCGTTTTTTCTTCCGTCACAAATAACGTCCATTATAACGGATAATCAAAAAATCCCATAGACTTTAAATGGGTTATCCGGGGGGGGGGGGGGGGGGGGGGGAGAGAGAGAGAGATCGATCTATCAACTTGCTCCAGAAAGTTAAAAAGATTTGTGAATTACTTCTATCAAAAAAATCTTAATCCTTTCAGTACTTATTAGCTGCTGAAGTTGAGTTGTTCTTTTCTGTCTAAGTCCTCTCTGACACGTGTCTCAGGAACCGCCCAGTTTAGAAGCAAATACCCATAAAACGTAAACCTCTTCTACTCTGTGCAGTTCCCGAGACAAGCAGAGATGTCAGCAGAGAGCACTGTTGCCAGACAGAAAAGAACAACTCAACTTCAGCAGCTGATAATTATTGGAAGGATTAAGATTTTTGAGATATATATTATATATAATATATATATATATATATTTCACTTTATAGTGTGAAAGGGGCCTAAGCTACACTAGCAGCAACTGCAGAAGGTTATAAAGCAGCGTTTCCCAACCAGTGTGCCTCCAGCTGTTGCAAAACTACACCTCCCAGCATGCCCAGACAGCAGCTAGAGGCACCCTGGTTGGGAAACACTATATAAGATAGGGAACTGCTGTAGAAAAAAACGCATCTGCACAAAAACCGCAGATATCCCTCACGGCGATCACTCACAGGCTGACTGCGTCTTCCGACACAATCTTTACCCTGGACGGTTCCAGCCTATCACAGCCGCTCAGTGATAAGAGCTTCACTGTGATTGGCTGTCTACATTGCACGCGCCCTTCCTTCAAAAATCCCGTCTTCTAACGACAACAACAACAACCCGCGTATACTGATTGGCTTACAGCTAACATCGGGGTGTGGCCTCTTACACACGTATGCATAATTTATTTTAATCACCACGTTAGCGGTTTCCGCGCGACGTCATCACGCCTGCCCTCGTGGCAGCGCGGTTGCTATGGGAGCGGCGCTTGGGGAAACTGTTGTTTAGCTGATTGTGTTTTTTTCCGGCCTGTGCCAGATCACTTCCGGTCTTTGACGGGATAAGAGGTAGGTGTCTGGGGCAGAGCTGTCATGGCGGAGAGTTCTGTCATAAAGACGCTAGTGATAATGCTGTGGGAAAGTGTGAGACTTGTAGTTCCCAGGCGGTGTGTATTGTATTGACTAGAGTCTCTGTTATAAAGGAATGCGGTGATGTAGCTGCTTTTGGATACCCTACTATTAATATATCACACTGCTGAGGGTTTGTTGCAGTTTCAGCAGCGCAGATCAATCTGGTAGTTCGATTCATTGTATCAGTTTTGGGTCTAGACTGGATAGAATGGTAAGACAAGAGGTTTCCATTCACTGACAACAAGTAGAGATAATATAAGGTCTCTCAGGACACAGGTTCCAATACAAGGACATTTATAAGAAACAACCCCCGTAAATCATCTTTACGCGTCACTGTTTTGTGATGTCATCAGACAGGACCAGTGTAAGGTTAAAGGGGTATCCGGCGATAAAGAGCTAATTTCTTCTGAAATGAGCACCATCCCTCTCCTCAGGTTGTGTGTGGTATTACAACCTGGCTCCATACACTTTAATGGAACTGAGCTGTAATACCTCACACAACCTGAGGACTGGGGTGGTGCTGTTTCTGAAATCGGCTCTGTGTTTTTCTATGTATTCCCTAATCACAGGGTAAGGGGAGAAGTGTCTTATTGCAGGAACCCCCCTGTTATTTCCAGAATGGGCTCCGTCTCTGACCTCACGTCACTAAGCTCTGAAGCATGGGCGGAGCTTAGTGACGTCACCGCTGCTGTTTGTTAGCAGCGGGACCCAGCAGAGAACAGCAGCAGTGACATCACTAAGCTCCGCCCATGCTCCCAAGTCGGGCCCGGAGCTGAAGATAACGGAGAACCACAGTATAGAACGGGACCAGGTAAGTACCGTTGTCATCGGTGTCACCTGCACTACCTGTCTGTACCGATAGGTTAATGCAGGTGACACTGATGACAGATTTCCTTTAAACCCTTTCAGAAAGAGGTTATCCTGAAATAGAAACCGGGAGCCGATTTCTTCAGAAAAAAAACAGCGCCACACCTGTCCTCAGGTTGTGTGTGGTATTACAACTTGGCTCCATTCACTTCATTGGAACTGAGCTGTAAGGCTCCTTTCACACTGCCGTTAGTGCTCGGTAGAGATGAGCGAACTTACAGTAAATTCGATTCGTCACGAACTTCTCGGCTCGGCAGTTGATTACTTATCCTGCATAAATTAGTTCAGCTTTCAGGTGCTCCGGTGGGCTGAAAAAAGTGGATACAGTCCTAGGAAAGAGTCTCCTAGGACTGTATCCACCTTTTCCAGCCCACCGGAGCACCGGAAAGCTGAACTCATTTATGCAGGAAAAGCCATCAACTGCTGAGCCGAGAAGTCCGTGACGAATCGAATTTACTGTAAGTTCGCTCATCTCTAGTGAAAACCATTCACATGTCAAGTGTTGTTTTTGTCATGACAGTGGCTCTATGAACCTCTGCTGGTGCCCTGCCCATTCAGGATGCCCGGGCAGTGACTACATCCTGGAACATAGAAGGGTGATGACATCACTGGTGACTGCCATATAAAACATCTTCCCAGGCCTATATATAGTGACACTGGCGCTTCCTGGAAGTTATATGACTATCCTGCTGCCTGGTATTTTGTGGGTCCCTGATACCCAGCAGAATGTGAATAAAAATTAAATAAAATAAATACCGGCGCAGATAAAATAGGACTTACTAATTTTTATTTTAAAAGGGGTGGAAGAAACGGTAAAGTGCATATGCGGATATCGGCCAATAAAACTGTCTTGAATTCTCTTGGCAATCTGTCCAATAGAAACTGTAATGAAAAGCAGAGCACAATAATAGAATGTAATGTACTAGTCAGTATTTTTAAAGGGGTACTCAGGTGAAAACCTTTTTTTGTTTTTTAAATCAACTGGTGCCAGAAAGTTAAACAGATTTGTAAATTACTTCTATAAAAAAATCTTAATCCTTCCAGTACTTAATTTCCGCTGTAGTATTCAGCAGCTAATATTTTCTTTTTGAAACACAGAACTGTCTGCTGACATCACGAGCACAGTGCTCTCTGCTGACATCTCTGTCCATTTTTAGGAACTGTCCAGGGTAAAAGGAAATCCCCATAGCAAACATATGCTGTTCTGGACAGTTCATTAGAGATGAGTGAACTTACAGTAAATTCGATTCGTCACGAACTTCTCGGCTCGGCAGTTGATGACTTATCCTGCATAAATTAGTTCAGCTTTCAGGTGCTTCCGTGGGCCTGAAAAGATGGATACATTCCTAGGAGACTCTTTCCTAGGACTGTATCCACCTTTTCCAGCCCAATCGGAGCACCTGAAAGCTGAACTAATTTATGCAGGATAAGTCATCAACTGCCGAGCCGAGAAGTTTGTGACGAATCGAATGTACTGTAAGTTCGCTCATCTCTACAGTTCATAAAATGGACAGAGATGTCAGCAGAGAGCACTGTGCTCGTGATGTCAGCAGAGTTCTGTGTTTCAAAAAGAAAGGAATTTCCGCTGTAGTATTCAGTAGCTAATAAGTACAGGAAGGATTAAGATTTTTTTAATAGAAGTAATTTACAAATCTGTTTAACTTTCTGGCACCAGTTAATAAAAAAAAAAAAAAAAAAAAAAAAAAAAGTTTTTCACCGGAGCACCCCTTTAACTCCTTGCCACAAATGGATGTTCATTAACGTCCATCTGCGGCTCCTGAGGTATGACGCGCGCTCAGCAGGTGAGCGCGCAGCATACCCGGTGGGTCTCGGTTGCAATGCATTAATTCTTTAGACGCAGCAATCAAATTTGATTGCCGCGTCTAAAACGAAAGTAAACATTGCCGGTTAGCTCAGTGGTGCTGTTTGGGACCGCCGCGGTGAAATCGCGGCGTCCTAAACAGCTTGCAGGATGCAAGGAGGATCCCTATCTGCCTCCTCACTGTCCGAATGCCGAATGACTGCTCCGTGCCTGAGATCCAGACAAGAGCAGTCGAGCGGCGATAACTCTGATCAATGCCATGCTATTGCAGGAAATCAGTGTGTGCAATGTTAACTACAACATTGAAATAAAGTGTTTAAATGGAGTGAAAATAAAGTGTTTAACCTCTTCCGTAATAAGTTTGAATCACCCCCCTTTTCCCATTTAAAAAAAGCAAAAACAGTGTAAATAAAAATAAATGTGGTATTGCGTAGGACCGGCGGCGTGGGACATCACGTGCCGCCTCTCAATGCAAGCCTACGGGAGGGGGCGTGATAGCTATCATCCCCCCTCCCGTAGGCTTGCATTGAGGGGCGGAGCATGACATCACACGGGGGCGTGACGTCACACGCCGCCGACCCTGCGTTCGTCCGTAATCAGACCCGGAGCGAACACGCTCCGGGGACTGATTACAAACGGGGTGCCGCGTGCATGATCCCGGGGGTCCCCAGCTGCGGGACTCCCGCAATCAGGCATCTTATCCCCTATCCTTTGGATAGGGGATAAGATGTGTAACCACCGGAGTACCCCTTTAATATAATATTATTAATAAAGCTGAAAAAAAAAGCCGACCCTATATAAGACTTTGTCTCACCCTATAGTTCTTTCTCCAGTCAAGGAAATAAGGTGCATTGAGTTTTCATACATGAGGTTAGACAAATGTTGTTTTCAATCATTTATGCTTATAGTATTTTCATCCTCTTATGTATCTATATATAAACAGACTGCGATAGAAAGAACAGGGTATAGTGAGTATATTTCACCTGTCTAGTCGCATACATTAGTGATACCTGTATTTGTGGAAATCCGTGTGTGTTCCATAATCCTATAAATTTACTGCAATCCTCTCCATTGTAGGTAAGGTACGTATATGATGAGCGCTGCTTGTGGGAGCGGACGGGAGATTGCCCTGGTTGGTGACGTCTCTACCGCACCGTACTCCCGCCGGAATCTGAGATGGTCAGTGATGTCACTACGGTGTGGGAGAAAGTCCACAATACCTTCAACGCGTTTCGAAGACGTTCCGGTCTCCTTCGTCTGGGATAGATATGTACAGTGACCCCCCACCTACGATGGCCCCGACATACGATCATTTCAACATACGATGGTCTCTCAGAGGCCATCGCATGTTGAAGGCAGCATCAACATACAATGCTTTTGTATGTCGGGGCCATCGCATAAACGGCTATACGGCAGCGCAGACTGCTTCAGCTGCCCCCGGATAGCCGTTTACGGTGCCCCGTGTGGTCTTCTGACGATCACTTACCTGTCCTTGGGGCTCCGGAGCATCCTCTTCGGGATCCCCTCCATCGTCGGCATCACGTCGCTGCGCACGCCGTCCCGTCATCCAATAGGAGCCGCGTGCGTAGCGACGTGATGGCGGCGACAGAGAGCGAGGATGCCGGGGAAGCAGAGGCCTTGCCGGAGCATCGGGGACACCCCGGGGACGCGGCGACAGCGATGGAAGGTGACATCCAGGGCAGCGGTGACGGTCCGGAGCGGCGGGGACATATGAGTATAACTTCCTCTACCAGTGTTCTTCAACCTGCGGACCTCCAGATGTTGCAAAACTACAACTCCCAGCATGCCCGGACAGCCGTTGGCTGTCCGGGCATGCTGGGTGTTGTAGTTTTGCAACATCTGGAGGTCCGCAGGTTGTAGACCACTGTCCTATACTTTACATTGCACGGATCCCTCAACATACGATGGTTTCAACAAACGATGGTTCATTTGGAACGAATTACCATCGGATGTTGAGGGACCACTGTATTGGTTACCTCAGCTATTTGTACTCCCGGTTTTCAGCTTGAGCGTCACTACCTCCTCCTCTCCTGCATGAGTTAGTGAGGATATTGATTAGCGGTTTGCTATATTTTTTTAATTTATTTTCAATTTATTTATTTTTTTTAAATGATTCATAAACGGGGGGTACGAAGAAGATCAGTTGGGGAAAAAACAAATAAGGAAGTGGAGTCGGTAGATAGGAATACACTATAAAAAAATAGAAATACAGATAAATGTGATAATGATGAAAAAGTACATGTTCCATTTATTACGGCATATTTTAACTAGAGATGAGCGAATTTACAGAAATTCGATTCGTCACGAACTTCTCGGCTCTGCAGTTGATGACTTATCCTGCATAAATGAGTTCAGCCTTCAGGTGCTCCGGTGGGCTGGAAAAGGTGGATACAGTCCTGGGAAAGAGTCTCCTAGGACTGTATCCACCTTTTCCAGCCCACGGGAGCACCGGAAAGCTGAACTAATTTATGCAGGATAAGTCATCAACTGCCGAGCCGAGAAGTTCGTGACGAATCGAATTTACTGTAAATTCGCTCATCTCTAATACTAACCAGAGCTACCAAATCAAACGTATTATACAGAGACATTGGGACATTTTGAAAAATGAATGAGTGATGGGGGAAAAACTGCCAGATAAACCCTCATTTATTTTCAAAAAAGCACCCAATTTGGGTAATATAGTGGCACCTACAGTGAAAAATTATAAGAAAAAGGAAAAACATTCACAACATCTATTCTTCCCTTGTTACAAGTGCAAAGGCAGAAAGAAACAAAAGGGGGCGCTCTCTCGTGTGGTTTTGCTGGAACGAGTGGACAAGACTCTCCACGTCACCTAGTGTCACACTGACCTGTTGGAATTGTGCAACAGAGCAAGCACAACACTGTGAAGGGTGTGTGTATGTGTGTGTGTGTGTGTGTGTGTGTGTGTGGGGGGGGGGGGGGAGATATGTGCAGTTTGCGGCTCGATTTCCCCCCCCCCCCCTATCCGTGACCCCAAGGGTATGGAAATATGGAGGCAGGATGAACAAATGGGTAATCAGTGGAGAGGGCTTCTGCTGGCAAGGAAGGAATTCCGGATGCCACAGTTGCACAGGACGATTTATTAGAACAAGAGATTTCGGACAACGCGTTTCGGCGCTGGCACGCACCTTCCACAGGTCCACAAACAATTTAAATAGATGCGTCCTGAAGTCTTTGCTTTGCATTGGTGGCATTCCCTGTTACAACAATCCAAAGGCTTTTTTCCTTGCCGATAATGTAAACCCAGTAGCAATATGGGAAAAAAAAAACGTTTTCTATTGAAAATGGAGGCGTAACGAGGAGGATAACCAGCCATATCCTCTAGGGATCGACCGATTATCGGTTTGGCTGATATTATCAGCCGATATTCACGATTTTGGACATTATCGGTATCGGCAATTGCCTTGCTGATATGCCGATAATGAAATGAATTAAAGGGTTACTCCGCTACCCAGCATCCGGAACATTGAGCTCCGAACGCTGTGTGCGGACTAACGTGTTCACGCCCGCCCCCTCGTGACGTCATGTGATGTCACGTCCCGCCCCCTCAATGCAAGTCCATAGACTTTCATTAAGGGTGCAGGCCGTAACGTAATGAGGGGGCGGACGTGAACACGGAAGTCCGCACACAGCGTTCGGAGTAACCCTTAAAACACAGGGGCACCATGTGGTTTGAATACGGAATTTGAAATATTTGGTAAACTCAGAAAATACATAAGGAAACATAGAAAGAGAACAAATACGAGGAAAAGGGACATTAAACACAATAGAAAAAATATAGCAAACCGCTAATCAATATCCTCACTAACTCATGCAGGAGAGGGAGGAGGTAGTGACGCTCAAGCTGACAACCGGGAGTACAAATAGCTGAGGTAACCAATACAGTGGTCCCTCAACATACGATGGTAATCCGTTCCAAATGGACCATCGTTTGTTGAAACCATCGTATGTTGAGGGATCCGTGCAATGTAAAGTATAGGACAGTGGTCTACAACCTGCGGACCTCCAGATGTTGCAAAACTACAACACCCAGCATGCCCGGACAGCCAACGGCTGTCCGGGCATGCTGGGAGTTGTAGTTTTGCAACATCTGGAGGTCCGCAGGTTGAAGACCACTGGTAGAGGAAGTTGTACTCACCTGTCCCCGCCGCTCCGGACCGTCACCGCTGCCCTGGATGTCACCTTCCATCACTGTCGCCGCGTCCCCGGGGTGTCCCCGATGCTCCGACAAGGCCTCTGCTTCCCCGGGAGTACAAATAGCTGAGGTAACCAATACATATCTATCCCAGACGAAGGAGATCAGAACGTCTTCGAAACGCGTTGGAGGTATTGTTGGAGGTATTGTGAACAGCTGACCATCTCAGATTCCGGCGGGAGTACGGTGCGGTAGAGACGTCACCAACCAGGGCAGTCTCCCGTCCGCTCCCACAAGCAGCGCTCATCATGGAGAGGATTGCAGTAAATTTATAGGATTATGGAACACACACGGACTTCCACAAATACAGGTATCGCTAATGTATGCGGCTAGACAGGTGAAATATACTCCCTCTACCCTGTTCTTTCTATCGCAGTCTGTTTATATATAGATACATAAGAGAATGAAAATACTATAAGCATAAATGATTGAAAACAACATTTGTCCAACCTCATGTATGAAAACTCAATGCACCTTATTTCCTTGACTGGAGAAAGAACTATAGGGTGAGACAAAGTCTTATATAGGGTCGGCTTTTTTTCAGCTTTATTTATAATATTACAGTAACGGGGTATTCCGGGAAAAAACGTTTTTATATATATCAACTGGCTCCAGAAAGTTAAACAGATTTGTAAATTACTTCTATTAAAAAATATTAATCCTTTCAATTCTTATGAGCTTCTGAAGTTAAAGTTGTTCTTTTCTGTCTAAGTGCTCTCTGATGACACGTGTCTCGGGAACCGCACAGTTTAGAAGCAAATCCCCATAGCAAACCTATTGTACTCTGAGCAGTTCCCGAGACAAGCAGAGATGTCAGCAGAGAGCACTGTTGCCAGACAGAAAACAACAACTCAACTTCAGCGGCTGCTAATTATTGAAAGGATTAAGACTTGCATTGAGGGGGCGGGGCGGGACGTCATGCGTTCCAAACGCCGAGCAGTGGAGTACCCCTTTAACCTCTTAAGGACACGGCGTACCTGTACGCCCTGCGCCCAGTCCCGATATATAACATGAGATCACGCCGTGACCAAGCGTCATACCAGGTCAGTCCCGGCGGCTAATGAAAGCCGGGACCCTGGGCTAATAGCATGCGGCACCGATCATTGTGCAGCGCGCTATTAACCCTTTAGACGCGGCGTTCAAAGTTAATTGCCGCGTCTAAAATGAAATTGAAAGTTTCCCGGCAGCTCAGTCGGGCTGATCGGGACCATCG
Organism: Hyla sarda; assembly: GCF_029499605.1. Lineage (NCBI taxonomy): Eukaryota > Metazoa > Chordata > Amphibia > Anura > Hylidae > Hyla > Hyla sarda. The sequence continues at coordinate 17,411,266 of NC_079198.1, read as the reverse complement.
CGGTGAAATGGCGATGTCCCGATCAGCTAGGACGCAGCAGGAGGGTCTCTTACCTGCCTCTGTCGCGTCCAATCGGCGATTGATTGCTCCAAGCCTAAAATCCAGTCTTGAGCAATCGACTGGCGATAACACTGATCTTTGCCATACTAATGCACAGCAATGATCTGTGTATGAGATCGGTATCTGCAGTGTAATAGCCACTATGGGGAGCTATAACACTGCAAAAAAAAAATAATAAAGATCATCAAACCCCTTCCCTAATAAAAATAAGAATCACCCCCCTTTTCCCATTTAAAAAATAAAAACAAATCAAAAAAACGTGTAAAGAAAATAAACATATGTGGTATCGGACTATGTCCGGACTATAAAAATTTATAATTAATTAATTAAACGGCACTGTCAACGGCATATGCGCAAAAAAATTCCAAAGTCCAAAATAGTGTATTTTTGGTCACTTTTTATGTCATGGAAAAATGAATAAAAACCGATCAAAAAGTCCAATCAATACAAAAATGGTGCCGCTAAAAACTTCAGATCACAGTGCCAAAAATTAACCCTCATACCGCCCCCCGTACGCGCAAAAATAAAAAAAAGTTATAGGGGTCAGAATAGGACAATTTTAAACTTACTAATTTTCGTGCATGTAGTTATATTTTCCAGAAGTACTACAAAATCAATCCTATATAAGTAGGGGATCATTTTAACCGTATGGTCCTACTGAATAAAGAGAAGGTGTCATTTTTACCAAAAAATTTTACTGTGTAGAAACGGAAGCCCCCAA